>NW_007261791.1:25782-116917 GCF_000164805.1 Carlito syrichta | reverse complement strand
GCGCGCGCGCGCGCACACACACACACACACACACACACACACACACACACACTGACAGACATCATTTTACATGCCTGTTCAGGAGGTGCACAAAATCTCTTGAGGTGCTTTGGGTGTACAGACCCCTCAACCAGAAGCACCCAATTAAATTTCCTGAAGAATCTTTTAAAATCATTTTCTTAAATATCCTTCTGATTCTTAAAACATGATCTTTGATTAAATATATGCCTCAGCTCTTTGAAACTCAAAAAAAAATCCAACTTGGACATTTTCTAAGTATCACACTGTGTCCTTCAGCCCTTGTCCCCCTACCCCTGTCCATTCAGCAGGGTTCTGACCACAGTGTTTACAGTCCTCCACCTGTAAGCCCTGATCCTGGGTTTCCATTTAGTCCTGAAGTGTCTGTGTAACAAGCTTGTTTCTGCTTTCTAGGAACCACTGATCCAAATTAATATTGAGAGCAGCTGCTTAAATGTGTTAGCTCATTTTTTCCTGAAATAATAACTTTCTGACATCTGATAGCACAGACCACCATGGTATTTTCCAGCTGAGTTTTCCACCTTGCAGCCTTTGAGCTCAAGTTGGAAGAACAATGCTCCTGGACCACACGCATTGTTGTCAATATTCAACATGATGACAACTTTTTGCAAACCAGTACTGCAGAGGAACCCACTGTACAAATATCCAACATCTCAAGTGACAGGAGAAACAGAGCTAAGTGATTTTTAGAGAACATACTCATTTGTGGAGTTAAAATACAGTTGATTCAGCAATTCACATGGGTGAAAGACCGCAATCCATAGCAAAAATTTACATAAATCCCCAAGTTATATAAGACAATATTCCCTCTCTGGATATTTGTTTTTAGAGAATGCCATTCAGTAAATTTGGCTGCTTTATGCTTCAGTTTTTTCTGTGTTCCTACTTGACCATTTGACATTCCTTAATGACTACATGTACAAAAGGTAGGCATCAAGGAGCATAAGAGAAAGAAAATTAAAAAGTCATAATCACATATAGCTGGGATGTATTTCTAATGGAGAGCTCATGATGGAAAATTGTGTGCAATTAACAGTCCAATTACATAAAACATTTCAGTGAAGTTGTTATTTTCTTTTTCTTTTTTAAACAATCTTTTAACCCTGTATTAGCCAGAGACTCAACTCTGTTTATTATTTTCTAATTTTTTTTATTAAAATATCTTTCCCTTAGTATTTATAACCAGTGTACTCTCTAGGAAGTAAAGAACACACCACATCTGAAATTTCAAAGGTGGGTCATTTTTTGGTCATCAGTAGTCCCCATGTTTTGCAGCAAATTTGACCACTATCGAACACCTCCACAGAATGTGTAGATTGTTTCTATTTGTGGGCAAGTCCTTGGTTAGAACCTATTATGGCATAATTTTTGTCTCTTGTCCTTTAAAGTAGAATCCTAAAACAAACAAGAAAGTCAATTAAGGAGTCTAACTTTATAATTTCTGATTAATTAAAAATTATTATACAGAGAAATTGGTATGTTTCAGTTATTTAAAAAGTATAGTAACATGACTGGGCTTCAAGCATTTTAGATAAAGTAAACTTCTTGCTCAATTGTATAGTTAATGAAAGTAGGAATTCATACCTGACTTTTGAATGTACATCTCATGTACATGAGATGCCTATTTCTTTTTTTTTTTCTGAGTTGGAGTCTCACTCTGTCACCCAGACTGGAGTGCAATGGCCACTCCCAGCCACCGCAGCCTCGACCTGCTGGGCTCTGGCGATCCTTCCTCCTCAGCCTTCCGAGTAGCCAGAATTACAGGCATGCACTACCATGCCTGGCTGATTTTTTGATTTATTGTAGAGATGAGGTCTCGCTGCCCAGGCATGTCTCCAACTCGCGGGCTCAGGCAATCCACTCACCTCAGCCTCCCAAAGGCACGGGATTACAGGCTGAGCCACCAAGCCCAGCTGAGATGCCTACTTCTTAATAAAATTTAATTAGTCAGAATTGGATTGCCATCAACAGTCATAATAATTGTCACAAAGGCCGGGAGAGGAGTACTGTTTCCAACTGCAAAGCCCATGAGCTACTGTGTATAAATGTATGTGTACACATGTCCACCACTTAGCACCTCAGAGTGGTGTCAAGTTACCAAATTTTCAGCATTGTTATTAATGAGAAAGACAGAATACAGCACCAGGTTAATGATGTTTTCTGCCATTGCCAAGTTTGAAGACAATGAACTCTACTCAGACCACAGAAGAAAAATTCAAAAGGAATGGAAGCGTTTGTGCTAATTGAGAGAAAATAACTAAATGAATTCCATGGAAAATCGGGAGCTTAAGCTTCTGGGAGCATCAGAGAGAAGGAGGATGTTGTCCTCAGAAATCCAGCTATTCAGCAGCTGAAGAAGTGTGAAAAAGAGGACCATCCGATGCAAGCTGAGGATTAGAACAGGAACCAACTGCATAGAAGTTTTCAATTGTTTTGGCAGGCAGAAAAGGCCAAAGCTGACTGAAGCAGAATACCAAAGGATGTTTTTCAACCACGAATAAAGAAGTCAAATCTTGTCAAGTGAGCCTCCTGACTTGGACTTAGAAAGGTTTCCAAAGAATGGGAAAGAGTTGCTGAAAGTCTGAGAGCGAGGTGATCAATTTCCATTAAAATCACATGCAAAATTGATAAATTGAGGGCTAGCCATCTAGGAGTCTATCTTTAGCCTATGTCACCATCCTAATCCAAATCGCCATCCTCTCACAAATGGCCAAAGCCAGAATCTCCTAAATGGTATTCCCTCCAATTGATTCCCCAAATGGTCGCTAGAGAGGGGTACTTGAAAATGCAAATTGGGACAACCAGAGCCTGCTGCTAACCAGAATGTACTGCATTTGTATAAATTTTAAGGGACTTTATCCTCAAGATAATTTACTTCCATCTGTCTAAAATTTGACAGAATATAGTTATTTTGTTAGAGCAAGACATTTTATCACTGTCTACTAAAAACTCACCATAGTAAATATATAAGTACAGGATGTCTATAATGTGAATAGCAAACACCTAAATGTGGTGCTACCATGTGTACTAACCCATGACCCATAGGCAGTAGCCCAGCCTACTACTCCCATGATGAAAACTTTCTGTGGCTTCTGTTTTCTCCCATGTTAAAAGTTTGAACTCCTAACATGCCCTGTAAGGCTCTGCACTGTTCTCTGCTTGTACTGTTCCACCTGCCTGAGACATCTTTTCCATTGCCACTGATTTTGGGTTGGCTACCTTTCGTCCTTCTTTGTTTGAGTGTGAATGCCATCCCCTCCAGGAAGCATGTCTTGAAGACTGGATTTAGGCCACCTGAGTCATCTTTGTACCCGAGTACATCACAGTTTCATATCTAATACCTTACCTGGAAGAAAGAAGGCTGCTTACTTGTTCAGTGCTTCACAATCCTTGACACAGTGGCCCACATACAGTGGACATTTAATGCATATCTGTCAAATGTATGAGTGAAAGTTAAACATATAAATTAGTGCTGCCTACTGAATAGGGATGTGTTGAATTATAAATTATAATGCCTTAATAGAAAGTAATTTAAAGAGAATAAAAATCAAAGAAAAAAACATGAAATTAATATTTAGAAGATTAGAGTTGAGCTGTACGATATGCTTCTCTGTCCTGTTCCTAACTATGAACTATAATGTATTACGTTCCTTAAATTAAATTCCATATCATAAAATAGAAAAGTTCTTCTTACTTCTCCATATACATTTCAGGTGCCTCAAAACTGAATTGCTATTTCTTTTGTTCTAAAATCTTTCTGTTTTGCCGGGCACAATGGCTCAGCCTGTAATCCCAATGATTTGGGAGGCTGAGGTGAGTGGATTGCCTGAGCCTGCGGGTTCAAGACCTGCCTGGGCAACTTGGCAAGACCTCATCTCTACAATAAATCAAAAATTAGTCGGGTGTGGTAGCGTGTGCCTGTAGTTCCAGCTACTTGGAAGGTTGAGGCAAAAGGATCACCAGAGCCCAGCAGGTCGAGGCTGCGGTGGCCAGGAGCAGCCACTGCATGCCAGTCTGGGTGACAGAGTGAGACTCCAACTCAAAAAAAAAATAACTTTCTGTTTTAAAATCTTGCTAGCATTAAAAAGAAAATATTACTTATGGGACGTCCTAAAGAGGTTCAAACAGAGTTGTATAGTCACTTTTAGAAGTCTATAGTATTTAACTTCAATTAGAAGTATTTGTGAGTTTTTGTTTTCTCTAAAGCTTTCAAATAATGATATAATCATGTATGTATGTCCATTTTGACCTCAGAGATCATAGGTCAATAAGCTCTATCAGCCTACACAACTTACAGTATATGTATCAGTATACACATCAACGTTCTAGGTACTTCTGCCTGAAACAGAGGGACTAGGAATGCATGGACATTGCCAGAGCTCAAGGTCATCTTGGTACCTAGGCCTCACCAGGCAGACCAGTGGCTCCGCCCCAACCAGGCAGTGACCTACTCTGCAGCAGGCAGCAGGAGTGTGCCCCGCCATGGGTTTCATGGGAAGCTGACTCTTCTTTCCCAAAGGTATTTGAGTGATGTCATCCCCACCTTTGGAATTTCTCAAAACTTCAAGTGCTTTCTGTGCCCCTGCCTTAGAGCTCTCTCCTCCATAATAGACAATCTGTCCTCTTTAATTGACTCTTGCTTCACTTCAGACTCCAGAACAGTCCTGCCCTTAATAGCAGAGAAAACTGTTCAAGCAATACAATTTAAGAAATGTTTACTGACTTCCTTCAACAGACGTGATTTTTTCTGCTCTTATGAAACTCCATTTCTCATGGAATTGAGCTTCTTTCCTTACCAACCCTCTTATTTACAATAAGTAGGTTCCTGTCTGGGTCTTCCCTCATATAATCTTTATGGTACCTGAATTCTTACTGGCCTGAGTCTTGCTTTGCTTCCATCATTCTTCTCAGAGACTGGAGGTCTGTTCTTCAATCCCTAGCCTGAAATTAAAGTGCCTCAAATGAGATCTGTCCCTTCAACCCACCTGTCTGCGTGGATTCCATTCATCTTCATTCCTTAGAGTAACCCCCTAACCTGCACCACACGCCTAGATTCCCATGTTCAGGCTGTCAGTGTTGCCCCTGGATTCTAAGCTCCTCCTAGCTGAAAGCCTCTTGCTGCCTTCAGCTGAGCATGTCTTGGTCCCTCCAGATATGACACACTCTAAAACCATCTCATCCTGTTTGCTCCCTGGGGAGGGGTCCTCTGTGTTGGATGATAGTGAGAGCTCTGATTTCCTGGTTGATGTCACTCCTGCCCATGAGACTTTCTCCTCTCCTTTATTGCCTCCTGTAGTTCTTTTGTTCAGCTTTCACACAGCAGCAAGTCACTAGAGCTTTCTAACCACTGGACAAAGTACCCAGTGTGTCCTAGGTATGATCCCATTTGAGTCTCAGAATGGGCATGCTGTAGTCCCAAGTTTAGTTTACACTTGGAAGAAATGAACCAAGGTTTACAATAGTTAATGACTTGCCTAATAACTAAGTCTGCTTAATGCTAATGCCCATATGTTTAATTACTACACGAATATGCCTCAACTCAGGAGTGATAGAGTTACTAATCTTCTTTGGACAGATGCCCTCTTCTAATCTGAAGGGAACAAGAGTAAAGTCCAGCCAGAAATGATGAGTCTTGGAGGTTCCATGGATCCGACACTTAATTGACTCAATCAAAAGGGAAACACACCTGGAAGAGTCAGGCAGATGGGAAGGTCAGCCATGGACTTGGTCACTTTCAGGGCACCATTCAGACAGTGAGAGGGGGCAGTTCCCAAAAGTCTAAGTGGGTCCATAAGATACGACAGCCCATTTCCTACACTGATCAGTAAACCTGATCAGGATGTGGTTGGTGTGCCTGAGATTGTTTCAGTCCTTGCACTTAGGAGAGGAAGAAGAGAGGGCCAGGCAGGGTTTGCCGCTGTGTAGTAAAAGCTAGGGAGGTCTAAAGATGAGGCTATAGGTACCACTTAATACCAGTTAACAGAACTGCGGATGTACTAGCTTTCTTTAGAAACATCCCCAAATTCCTCTTTAGTTTGCAACAGATGGCTGGTCACCTCTGCTGAATTGTTTTCCATGGAAAAGGGAATTTGGTACCCGTTCTACTATTCAACAGAAAGGCTCACAAAATATTCTTGAATTATAGCCATAACTTTCATTTATTTGCATTATTTGTTTCTTCTAGAACAAGTTTTGATGGTGACTATCATTCGCTCTTGATCTAGACTATAATTCTTATAATATAGGCTCTATTTGCTTTATATTTTTTAATGATCACAACAATTGGTCAGTTTTTTAAAAGTTGTGGTTAATTAAACCCCTCAGAGCCTCCCCAGGTACATTCTTGCCATTCTCATTCAGTCTGCTTTTTTTTCTAAAAGAGTTTTTAATTTAATGTGAAAATGATGATTACCCCTGCTGTGTTAATTTCCTGCTTTGAGTTTGCTCGGCATATCCATCTGTGATGACTGCTGCTATGGGCTGAGTTGTTTCCTCAAAATTTCACACATTGGAGTCTTAGCTCCCAGTACCTTAGAACTTGGCTTATATGGCAACATGGTCATTGCAGGCATAATTAGTTAAAATTAGCTCACACTAGAGTAGGGCAGCCATCTAATCCAACGGGACCAGTGTGCTCATACAAAGGGGGAGTTTGGACAGAGTCATCACACAGACAGGATGCATGTGAACGTGAAAGCAGAGGTTTGGGGTGGGGGAGGTTGATGCGTATCCAAACCAAGGGATAACAAAGACTGCCAGCAAAACATCCGAAGCTTGGAAGAGGCATGGAGTGATTTTCCCTCGAAGCTCTCAACAGAAGCCCACTCTGCCACACCTTAATCTTGAATTTCCAGCCTTCAGAGCTGTGAGAAAATGTATGTTGTTTAAGCCACCTGTTTGGGGGTGCTTTGTTATAGCAGCCCTAGGAAACTCACACAACTGCTTTTCATTTTGAATCTATCATTTAGTCTGAAACATCTCATAAGATTTCTCCCTAGAATTTATCCTAGATATAGACTAACTACACAAAACCATGGTTTGTAATCTCCGTTTCAAAGTTTTCTTAACTAGGCATCTTATCGTCATTGCAAGGACTGCTCTCACGCCATCATTCTCCCACTTATTGTTGCCTATTCTGTCACTGAAATTTTAGAAATATTTAAGAGATGAGAAAAATGAAAATAACTGGTAAACCATGCTATTAGAAAAAATTTCCAACCTGACAGCTCAAGATTTCGAGGCTTAAGGCCTTTTTTCTTCCCTTAAAAAAAATATTTCAAAATACTTGGGTTTACGTATGTGTAGCCATATTAAGACTACACAAATGAATTTAAAACATCAAGTAAATCCCTTGGGCTAAATTTCTATGATTTATGCCTGCAATAATATAAACACATTTTGAAAATTGAAAATTTTCCATGCACAGCACTAAATATGTTATATACATTATCCAAGTGAAACCTCATAAATGTATCCTAGGTGGTAATACTCTCGTTACCTCTTTCAGAAATAAATAAACCAACAGTTAGAAAAGTAAATTAAGTATCTTGCCCAAGGTTACACAGCAAGTAAGTGATGGAACCAGAATTCAAATCCACATGTGTCTAACTCTAATCCTCAAACTCTTAACTTTACACTTCTATTATTTGATGAATAAAAATACACATTGATTGCTTCAGCCACTTAATAGTTGCCCTGTGTTGGACAAGGTAATTAACCTGAGTTTTTGTCCTCTCCAAAAAATATCAGTAATGACACATTTTAAGATTGTCACATGAATTAAATAAAATAATATGAAATTAAATATACAGCGCATGGCAAATAGAAAAATATTATTTTTGTTACTTAACAAATGTGGTTAATTCAGTAGATGAAAACTTTCTCAAGACTAGAAAAAATAGTAAAATGAATAAAAATATTAGAAAAACAATGCAGGTGAAGGCAAATTAGAAGTAATAATGTACCTTCTTAGACTTACTTCTATATATATAGATAAACCTCACTAAAAAATATATGAAAAATTCAAACTTCCAAACTTCAGGTTTGAAAGAAAAAATATGCAGCCGTTTATATTCTTCTTTAAAAGATCCTTAAAACTGTTAGATTAAAAGGGCTCGGTGAAATCACTAATGATATAAAAGCTTGAATAAAAACACAGGTTGAAAACTGGAGGGCAAAATCTAGAATGAAGGAGAGGAGAGCTAGGAAGAAAAAAGAAGAGAGCTAAGATGAGGAGAAAAGGGCTTGGATGAGGAGGAGAGAGCAGGTGAGAGCTAGGATGGAGGAAGAGACAGTTAAGATGAAGGTTGACAGCTAGGATGAAAAAGGAGAGAGCTAAGAGGAAGGAGTTGAGAGCTGAGAGGAGGGAGGAGAGTAAGAGGAAGGAGGAGAGGGCTGGGATGAAGATGGAGAGAAATAAGGTGAAGGAAGAGAGAAGCAGAATGAAGGAGGAGAGAGGTAAGATGAAGGAGAGGGCTAGGAAGAATAAGGGGCTATAAGATTAAGCAGCAGATCTAGGATGAGCTCTGTCTCTGTGTGTTAATCCTCTGCCATGAAAGATGCCACAATTTCCCAATTTAAACAAACCCACCTTGTCTTGCCAATGTGTGCCTTCCTTTGGTGATACTAGCTACTCTGTTATATTGACAGTCTTGAAATGGATGCTACTTTGTATTTTATAAACTAAATTTTGCCTGCAACATGTTTTAATCTTTTCGTCTTTACCCCAGTGCAGAGCTTGGCATAAAAGTAATCTCATTCAATCGTTATAAAAATAAAATCTGGGTCTGATGGGTCATCTTGTGGTCCAGACACTGGAAATGCTTTAATGATTAGATGGAGTTATTTTTGTGACAAAGCAAGTGATTTATTGGTAATTAACTTACAAACTATTGACTTGGACAAAATTTCCAAAATTTTTTTATAATTTACTACATTATGACTATTTATTTGATTCAACAATTAGCACCAAAAATATACTTCTGTCGCAGTTTCTTCCCCTCATTGTTTGTAAAAGAGAGAGAGAGAATATCTAAGAAAGCCATCTTTATTTGGCTTTTTTATAACTACTTTTTTTTTTTAATGCCATATGTTTTATAAAAGAGAGCATGTTTGAAATTAGTGTCTGGAAGTGTCTTGGATAGACAGTTATTCCCCCCACTACCAGTTAAAAATAAAAGAAGCAAGCCTGGGAGACAGAGTAAGATTAAAGAATGAACTTGTTCTCTTCAGGTTAGTGTTCTCAATAATTGCACTTAGTAGAGGCTAGAACAACCTAATTGCACTTTTATTTTTGCCCACATAATTACCTTAACTGAACTCAAATCTTGTATGTTTATAGTCCCAGCATCATCAATAAGCTAAAAATTGAACATTCTATCTTACCCTGAAAAATTCCAATTAAGCCCCTTTGGAGATTTCCACTGAATGTCAGCACTAATTCCTTTCTGTAAAGATCAAGGGTGCCAGAATGTCACACCAGAGAGAGGCCCATTGTCAGCTCATTAACAAGACTGATGACCTATACTGGTAGTTGAGCATTTCAGTGTAGCCCTAAGTCCCTTCCTGCCAGCCTTTGGGAAGATCAGGGAGGTCATCTCTCATTAGAAACAAGTTTATATGGACAGTTCAAAATAGAGTGATCTAAAACTAAACTTTGGGATGATGCCAGATCTTAAGAATTTTTTTTTAATGTAGTTAGGCACTCTTGTTTAAATGGTTTACCTACTGATGTAAGCAGCACAACTAAAATTCTTCTAACCTCTTTGGTTTTCACCTCAGTGGGAAATGCGATATGGGAGCTAAATATTTTTACTTTCCTATCAGTTGTCTTTTATTATTAAGACATGATTTTGTTTTCTCTAAACCCAGAGTTAAGAATGGAAACTAGATAAGTCTACCTGCTAATTATTTTATCAGTAGTGCAGCAAATACTAATTAGCAGGTTCTGTATTTTTATGTTCAACAAATTTAGAATATAAGCCTTTTAAATAAATGGGCCAGCAGTGTTGTAAATGTTTAAACCAACATAGCAAAACATCATAAAGTATGCTGTGGAGGCTCCAAAGTCACTACGGATGGAACCTCCTGGTTAGCCCAGACTGGGACTTCTCACCTCACTGCCAGCCCTTCCTTTCTTGGTTCATTCACCACAGATCAGGGACGCATTCCAAAGCTAAACATTTTGTCAGGGAAACATAGGATTAAATGAACAAGGCAGGCTAGCTCTAATCAATTACTGGAGTTAAACTAGAATGCAAATTTATCAATTTTTAGCTACTTTGATACTGATTTTTGCTCTCCATTGTACTCAATGTACTGTGGAAGCAGAATTAATCTTCAAAATGTTCACTGACCAATGTGGGCTCTGAGAAAGTGAGGGCAGACAGTCTTAAAGAATATTTAGTTTATGTCATGATGAAATTTGAATTTTAAAAATCTTTCTCCACAAAAGAATGTAGCTCTGCTAAACATAAAGCACATTTCCAAAAACTTCTGTGCCTAACCTCAATAGAAATGAATGAGTCTTTCTAATTCTTTGCTTTAAATTATCCTTTTCCACATAGATAACATCTGATTGAAACTGATTTTTTTCTTTAAGAAGGGTTACAATGAATTTATGAAGTTGTAAAATATTGTTTTGACTTTGTCCATATTTTCATGAAACACTGCCTTAAACTTAAACTGGAACTAGGTATTTTCAATTAGTCAAAGAAGAGCAAAACTTTTAAAATAAGTTGGACTTCAGAAACTGATCCCAACCATTTCAAGTTGTTTCTTTCTGTTTTAATTTTTCTTTTAAATTCTGGAGACATGTTAACTCACAACTGAAAGCCTTTGAACACTGAACCCTAACAGGGCACAAAAAGGAAGGAACTTGTAACCTCCCTCCATCCCCAATTCCAATAGCATAATTACATGTTTTAATCTTTGTTAAAGGTGAAGGGGCCATGAGAAACAGAGTTAGCCACAGAGGAGAGAGCTAGGGGTGCAAGACACAGTGCTATTACATTACAGAAAATATTCCGTATTCTAATGGTAAATAAAGAGAAAAGGATATCTATTAGAAATGGAATTCTACACATAAGGTTCATGCACACAATGCCTTTTGTTGGTGGTTAACACCCCATACCACAGAGTACAAAGTGTTCAGAGTTTGTTTCTTTGTGTTCATTATTTATTTATATGAAAGCAGACATGGTCTGAAATCCCTTCTCTATCACTGGCTACTTTGCATGACTTTGGGCAGGTTATTATAATTCTCTCAGTCTCATTTCCCGGTGTGCTTGTAAAATTGGACCAAACAATACCTAACTTGGATATAACAGAAAAGAAAGCCCAGGAAAAAAACAGCTAGCCATTTAGAACATGCTAAATAATAAGTTTTTAAAAATAATGAAAGAACAATGAATCATAATAAACAGTAGGTGGGAAAATTAAGGCATGCATTCAAACCATATGTCAAAAGCTGTTTCTGAGGGCTCTGCCTCATCTTCTCCCTCCCTACAAGGACTGGACATGGGCTATGTGGCAAAGGAGGGGAGACTTTCTGCTACAAGTGCAAAGTTTTCCTGGGAAGGAAATAACATCTCAAGTCCCTGATGTACCTGTCAATGCAAATGAATCCCAAAACAGATTAATCCTACATCTCTTCTTACATCATGGATCATCAAATATTGATGATAACAACAATAATAATCAATATTTTGTTACTCATGTGATTTCAATGCCTAGAAGTGTTCCTTCCCAAGGACATCCAGGAGGTGCAGTAAGAAGGACATGAACCTGAATCTTGATTCCATCACGCTTCAGCTGTGTGTCTTGGATACAGCCCATCACTATTATAACCTGTTTCTTCATCAGTAAACTCACTTTAATAATAAGTAATTGGGTTCAGAAAGAGATGGCAGCACAGCCGGTCAGATTGTGCTAGACCCAGTGTGAGTGAGTGAGTGTATTGATTAGTTTGCATGCATGTCTGTGTGTAAGTGGGTGTGTGAGTGACTTACTGAGTAAGGACTTGGGAGCAAGTGGCCAGGGCTCCTGGTGAAGCAGCTGCTCTGCTTGGACCCTAGCACCTCCCAGGCTGCAGAAGCTGAAGTCCATTTTCTAAAATCAACAAGCCTTTTCCTGGGGAGAAACTGCCAGGAGTGATGGCAGTTGCCAGACTGCTAGACTGCCATAGCGCCAGGCTGGACACTGGCGGTAAGAGCTGAGGAGGGTGTGTAATGAAGGAGGCAGCAGCAGAGTCCCACTGGAAAAGGTGAAACAGGCACACTGCCACCATTTTGAAAACAGGGAAGTGCCCCAGATTGCTCACTAGGGAACAACAGACCTACTCTCTGTGATTGACAGGTTGGCTACTCAGAAGTTGATCTTGACTCAGAAGAAACATCCTGAAAGCACAAACTTCAGAGGGACAGGATGAGTATGGATCTCAGGCACTCCATCTAGCTGCAGAACAAAGGATGCAACCTGAGAAGGACAAGGAAGACCCCACCCAAGAGATCAGTGGTGAGTCCTGGGCTGATCCAATCCCCTTCTTCCCAGCATTCCCCTGAACAACAGACCCACACAGTGGGGCATAACTAAAGGGGACTGAGAATGATGACGGCCACACTAGGAGAACTCTACTCTGGGGTAAGCCTGGCTGGGATGTCCACCGCTAACACCTGGGTAGGAGACAATTCTGCACCTCCCCACTGGAGGGGATCCTTCACAAGAGTGGGAGGAGAGGACTGACAACCCACTCATCCCCACCACCTCTCTCCTCCCCCCTGGGTGGCACACAAAGGAGATTATGAATGAGCCCACAGCCCCAGAGGAGATGGGCTTACCTATAAGCAGCTGAGAGAAATAACTACAGAACTTGCCACAAGAGGATGGTTAGTGCTCAGAAATTCTTTTTTAATTTTTTTCTTTTTTGTCTCTTTTTCGTTTCAGTGTGTGTGTGTGTATGAATGCATGTGTGTGAGGGTTCAATTTTCATTTCCCTCTTTTTTTGTTCCTCTTTTGTTTAGGTTTAGTGTGTGTGAATGTGTGTGTGACGGTTCAATCTGCATTCCTCTCCCCACCTTTTTTTGTGTTTTTCCTCTTTAATTTTTTTGTTGTGCATGTGTGCATCTGTGTGTGTGTGTGTGTGTGTGTGTGTGTGTGTGTGTTTGGTTTTCCTGTTTTTTGTTTTTTTGTGTTTTCTTTTCTGTTTGTGTTGGTTTTGTTTGCTTTTTTGTTTTCTCTTTCTTTGTTTTAGTCTTGTTTTTGTTTTTGTTTTTCTGTGATATGTTTTATCTTTTATTAGTTTTGCCAATTGTATTTCATTCTTTTACTTTTCTCTGTTCTCCTCATCATGGACTCAGGGGGTACACACACGTTGCATTGTTATATAGCATGTTAGTTATACACCAGTCAGTGAACATTGTAACTTGCAAATCATTTCTGAATCCTAGTTCCCCACCCTTCACCTTATTCAACTCTCAAAACTATAAGAAATAGCAAAGCTTCCCACTCCTAGCCATTTCAAAGCAGAACAAATTTGGAGGCTCCAATCAGGGACAAGCAGAGGGCCGAGCAAACAATAGAAGTGAAAGCTCTGGCCATTAACACTGAATAACAGAATTAAAGAAAAAAGAAAGATAGCTGCCACAAATGAAGAAAAATCAATGGAAGAACACAGGTAATTTCCAGTGTACCAGAAAGGCATCACCGAAAAATCAGATTTCACAACACAAACAATGGAAATCACCAATGATTGGCTCCAGAATACAACGGAGATTAGGGAATGGATGGAAAGGGTGAATAAGACTCAAGAAAGACAAGATACAACACTGGAATAACTTATAACCAAGATTTGGAGCATAAAAAAACTACATCCAGGAAATAGATGACAAGCATGGACAGCAGAATCAACGAAGCATAAGAAAGAATCTCAAAGCTTGAAGAGCAAAACATGGAATTAACCCAATCTGTAAAAACATAGAAATAAAACTCAGAAAGCAATAACAAAACCACCAAGAGATGTGCAGTTATATCAAGAGGCCAAACTTAACACCTGATTGGTATTCCACAAGAAAGAGAAATGAAGAATACCTTAGAACAAGTATTCCAGGAGGTTATCCAAGAAAACTATCTCCATCTCACCAGAGATGTGACCATTCCAAACAACAGATTCACAGAATTCATGCAAGACATCAAATAAGAAAACCAACCTATAGACACATAGCAATTCACCAAAAAAAAAAAAAAGTAGGTATAAAATACAAAAATCCTAAAAACAGCAAGAGAGAAAGGTCAGACAACCTACTGGGGAAAATCAATCAGAATACCAGGAAAGTTAATGGCAGAAATACTACTAGCTAAAAGGGACTGGAGCCTAACTTTCAAAGTCCCCAAAGATAAACAATTTCAACCAAGAATTTCCTACCCAGCCAAGCTCATCTTCATCAGCAATGGAAAATTAAAATCCTTCCCAGACATCCAGTTCCTAAAAGATTATGTTGTTTCCAGATCAGTTCTACAGGAGATGTTCAAGAAGGTATTAAGCACAGGAGAAAAAAGAAAGAAAGAACAATCATGCAATTCCCAAGAATGTAGGAAAACATAGAATCAACACAACACATCTCATGACAGCAAAACTAAAAACATACATATATCAACCCCAAAATTAAAAGAAAACAAAACAGCCTTATAAGAGCCTCATGACAGGGATAAATTCTCACATTTCAATAATCAGCCTGAATGCCAATGGATTAAATGCACCAATGAAAAGACAGAGAATGACAAACTGGATTAAAAAAAAAAATGACCCAACAGTATGCTGCCTCCAGGAAACACATCTCACCCACTGGCTTGAAGTTAAAAAATGAAAAACAAACTTTCAGGTGAACAGAAAACAAAATAAGGCAGAAGATGTGATTTTACTATCAGACAAAACAACCCTCAAAATACCAAAAATTTAAAAAGATATGGAAAACATTACATAATGATAAAAGATTCAATCCATCAACAAGAAATATCCATCTTTAATATATATACACTCAACACAGTAACATCTGGATTTATAAAGCAACTTCTAGTAAACTAAAAAAGGATAATGACTCTAACACTATCATAACTGGGGGTTTAAATTCCCTACTAACAACCCTAGATAGATCATCAAGGTGAAAAATCAATAAGGAGATCTGGAATCTTAACTTGATGCTTGACCAAATGGACTTAATAGGTACCTATAGAACACTCCACTCAATGACCACAGAATATGCATTCCACTAATCACCACATGGATCTTACTCCAAGATGGACCACTTCCTCAGTCATAAATCAAGAATTAAAAGTTTCCATAAATTCAAAATACTACCTTGCATGTTCTATGACTACAGTGGAATAAAAGTAAACATCACCACCAATAAAATCCCCCCAAAACACAAAAACATGTACACTAAACAGCATAATTCTGAACAACTCCTAGGTCAACACAGAAATCAAAACAGAAATTAAAAGTTTCCAGGAAACAAATGAAAACAAAGACACATTTTACCAAAATTTTTGGGATGCCATGAAATCAGTACTAAGAGGGGAATTTATATCACTATGAACACACATCAACAAAATAGCAAGATCACAAGTCAACAGCCTAACAAATCACCTAAGGGAGCTGGAAAAGCAAGACCACCAAAACCTTAATTTCACCAGAAGAATTCAGATCACCAAAATAAAAGCCAAAATACAGGACATAGAAGACAAAAATATAGGAAAAAAAAACAATGAAACAAAAAGCTAGTTCTTTGAAAGGTTAAACAAGATTGACAGACCTGTAGTCTGATTGACCAAGAAAAAGAGACAAAAAGCCCAAAGAAACACAAGCAGAAATGCAAAAGATCAAGTCACAACTGATCCCAAAGAAATACAAAAGATTATCAGAGATTACTATGTAACCTGTATAGAAACTAATTTGAAAACCTAAACAAAATAGAAGACTTTCTAATATCACACAACCACCCAAGGTTGAAACAAGAAGAAACAGAGAACCTAGACCAATAATAATCAGATAGATTGACTTCATTCATAAGAAAACTACCTACCAAAACCCTTGGATTAGAGTCTTCCAGCAGAATTCTACAAAACATGCAAGGAGGAACTGATACCAATCCTATTGAAAGTATTCCAAGCAATTGAGAAAGACAGAACTCACCTTAAACAATTTGATAATGCTAACATCACACTAATACCCAAATCAGGCAAAAATCCAACAAAGAAAGAGAACTACAGTCATATCCCCAATGAACATAGATGCAAAAATTCCCAGCAAGATTCTAGCAAATCAGACCCAGCAACACGTCTCAAAAATTATCCATAATGAACAAGTAGGCTTTATCCCCAAGATACAGGGCTGTTTTAACATCCATAAGACCATAAATATAATTAAATACATCCACAGAGGAAAAGCATGATTATATCATTAGATGCAGGAAAGGCTGTTGACAACATTCAGCATTCATTCTTGATAAGAAGCCTTGAATACCTAGGCATAGAAGAAACATACCTCAAAGTAGTAAAAGTCATCTATGATAAACTCACAACCAACATATTACTAAATGGAAAGAAGTCAGAAGCATTTCCCCTGAAAACCAGAAGATGACAAGTTTGCCCACTCTAACCCCTCTGGTCAACATATTGTGGAAGCACTAGCTAGAACAGTCAGACAAAAGGAAGATATTAGGGATGTCTAAATAGAAAAAGAAGAAGTTAAGCTATTCCTCTTTGCAGACAATATGATCACATACCTGGAAAAACTAAGGGAATCTGTCAAAAACCTCCCTGCACTGATAAAGAACTTTGGCAAAGTCATTTAAAAGGGTATAAAATCAACATGCAAAAGACAGTCACATTTTTATATACCAATGACAAACAGACATGAAGCCAAATAAAAAACGCAATCCTATTCACAATAGCCACAAAAAAATAATGAAATGACTTGACATCCTCCTATCCAGAGAAGTGAAAGACCTTTGCATTGAAAACTACAAAACACTACTTAAAAAAGACAGAAGCAGATGGAAAAATATTCCATGCTCATTAACTGGAAAAATCAACATTGTTAAGACATCCATCCTACTCAAGGCAAGCTATGGATTCAATGCAAACCCCATTAAATTGCCATCATCATTATTCTCAGAGCTGAAAATGATAATACAGAAATTCAAATGGAAACAAAAACAAATGCAAATATCCAAAATAATTCTCAGCAAAAGAAACAAAGTGGGAGGTATCACACTTCCAAGCTTTAAACTTTATTATAAGGCTACAATTATCAATGCAACCTGGTATTGGTACAAGAACAGTCATATAGATCAGTGGAACAGAATAGAGATTCCGAAGCAAAAATCTCAATTTTTCATCCAATTAATCTTTGACAAAGCCTCCAACAACAACCACTGGTGAGAGGAGAACCTATTCAGTAAATAGTACTGGGAAAACTGACTAACCACATGCAGAAGAATGAAACAGGACCCCTACCTATCACCATACAAAAAATCAACTCCAAATGGATCAAAGACATAAAAGCAAAACCTCAAACTCTAAGAATCTTAGAAAACACAGGAGACACCCTTATAAAAATTGGAATAAACAACTAATTCCTGATCAAAACCCCAGCTACCTATGCCATAAAAATAAGATAGACAAGTGGGACCTCATCAGACTGAAAAGCTACTACAAATCAAAAGAAACCAGCCAGAGAATGGGGAGACAACCCACAGAATGGGAAAAATATTTGCCAACTGTATATCTTACAAGAGCCTAGCATCCAGGATCTATAAGGAACTCAAATGTGTCAAAAGGAAAAACAACAAACAGTCCCATTTAAAAATGGGCAAAAGATATGAGTAGACACTTCTCAAAAGAAAATATATAAGCATCCAACAGACACGTGAAAAAATGCTCAGCCTCACTAATCATCAGAGAAATGCAAATCAAAACCATATTGAGACATCACCTAACTCCAATAAGAATGACCATCACTAGTAAAACAAAAAACAACAGATGCTGGCGAGGATGCGAAGAAAAGGAAATGCTTCCACACTGTTGGTGAGAATGCAAACTAGTTCAACCTCTATGGAAAACAGTGTGGCCATGCCCCGAAGAACTAGAAATTGACCTTCCACATGACCCAACAATCTCCCTTCTGGGAATATACTCAGAGGAACTGACATAGTTCTAAAAAAAAAAAAAAAAGGTATCTATGTATGCATGTTTATTGCAGCACTATTCACAATAGTAAAAACATGGAACCAATCGTGCTGCCCATCAAAACTGGACTGGATAAAACGTGGTACATATACACAATGGACTGTTATGCAGCCATAAAAAGGGCAAAATTTTGGACTTTGCCGCAACTTGGATGGAGTTGGAGTCTATCATACTCAGTGATGCCTCACAGAAACAAAGATCTGAGTACATATTCTTACTCATAAGTAGACCCTGTACACCTATCATAATACTACAGAAAAGAGTTTGACAGTAGCGGAACACTGCCAGGAGAGGGCAGGCACAAAACATAAATAAGGAAGCCTGGTCCTAATCCCAGTGAAGTGAAGTCCAATGAAGTCCAAACCGTCACTGTTACCTAAACCACTTATGTATGCAATCCTGACTTGCACCACACACCTTTAAAATAAAATAAAAATAAACACACACACACACACACATACACAAATCATGAGTAATGGACCTGAATGCTGCTCCAAGCATGAATGAGGTTAGCATAGGTGGGACTTGGCACTGAGCTCCATGTCCTCCAGGCATGATTACATGAGCTGTCTACTAAAGGTTTTTGTTGTCACTCTTATCACCTCATCACCTTCACACAGTCCTTCCTCCTGCAAAATACCTCCTTCCTCTTTCCACTGCATTCCTGGGAGTTCTGCAGTTTTATTTGTTCTTCTACCCCAAGGCTCAGCATAGAACTTGATAGGAAGGAAGCACTCAGTAAAGTTGTGATGGAAAAATGAATGACTGATGAGTGAATGAGTAAAAGAAGAAACCAGTGAGCTAAAGGCAAAGAAATGGAAAGGGCTCTTGGTAGAGAAGAAGTGTGGCCTTTAGACTATCCCTGTAAAGCAAGTGTTGGCAAAATCTTTTCTGTAAAAGACCAAGAGCAGACATCAGGTCTCTGAAACAATGACTCTGCTCTGCCACGGTAGCACAAAAGTAGCCACACACAACATGGAAGTGAGTTGGAGAGGCTGTGTTCTAATCAAACTTGACATAGGAACTGACATTTGAATTTCAGATAATTTTCAAGTGTCATAAAGCTTATTCTTTAGAAATTTTTATGAGCTCATGGTCCATAGGAAAATAGGCAGATTTGGCCTGTGGTTATAATTGGCTAATCTCTGAGCTGGAGAAATAATGTGTGATCAAAACTGGAGGAAATTCTGGCTTTTTGGTCACTGTTCACTATACGCATCCTAATGGTAAGAAAAAGACATCAGAGAAATGGGAGAGGGCTGCTCCAGTGACACATTGCATGTCAACTTGGGCTTAATACTTGTAAAATGCTTTGACTTCCTCTTTGAGGAAGCAATGTCTAGAAAAGAACATGAGTTTATATTTAGCAAATGGTCCTGGGAAAACTGAATGACCACATACGGAAGAATGAAACTGGACCCCTACCTAACACTGTATAGAAAAATTCACTCAAAATGGATCAAGGGCTTAAATGTGAGACCTCGACCTATAAGAATCTTCAAAGAAAACTCAGAGAACACCCTCCTGGACATCAGAGTATGCAGTGGATGTATGGTCAACTCCTCAAAAGCAGCAAAAGCCAAGATTGGCAGGTGGGACCTCATCAAACTAAAAAGTTTTTGACATAGCAAAAGAAATCATCAAGAGAGTAAAGAGACAACCTGTAAAATGGGGGGAAAAAAGCAAAAACCAAACAACATTTGCAAGCTACGCATCCAATGAAGGCTTAACATCCAGGATTTACAAGGAAAGAAAATCCCATTAAAATTAGACAAAGGACATGAACAAACACTTCTCCAAGAAAAACATTCAAGCAGCCAACAAACACATGAAAAATGATCAGACTAATTAATCATCAGAGAAACGCAAATCAAAACTACAATGACATACCACCTAACACTGATAAGGACCGCTATCAGTAAAATATAAAAAAACAACGGGTATTGGTGAGGCTGTGGAGAAAAGGGAACACTTTTACAAAGTTAGTGGAAATGTAAGCTGGTTCAACCTTTGTAGAAAGCAGTGTTCTTTCTCAAAGAACTTAAAGTTGATGTATCATATGATCCACCAATCCCACTTCTGGGAATATACCCAGAGTAACATAAATCATTCCACAAAAAAAGAAAGAAAAGAAACCCTGCACACCCATGTTCATTGTAGTACTATTAACAATAGTAAAAATATGGAACCAACCCAAATGCTCATCGAAAGTGAACTGGATAAAGAAAATGTGGTACATATACACGATAGAATACTGTACAGCCATGCAAAACAAAATCATGTCCTTTACAGCAACTTGGATGCCATTTGAGACTATCATTCTAAGTGAACTATCACAGAGACAAAAAACTGAATACACATGTGCTCATTTATAAGTGGGCTTTGAACACTGGACACACGAGCACAAAGGTAGTAACAACAGGTGGAAACAACAGACATTGGGACTGATAAAGGAAGGAAGGAGAGAAAAGGGATGAGGGGCACACGACCATCTATTGGGTACAAGGGGGAAAAAAGGACTCACTAGAAGCCCAAACCTCACTTGCACACAATTTACTTATAGAGTATATCCTCACATGTACCCTACAACTCTAAAATAAAATAAAATAACTTGAGTTTAGATCTTGAATTTCAATCTCACCTACGTTAGCAATGTGGCCTTGAGCAAGCCACTGAAGTTCCCTAAGTTTTAGTTTTATAATGTGCAAATCAAGTATAATCACTCTTATTTTGCACGCTGCTATTATGATTAGAGAATTTGCATGAAGTCTTGCTGTCTGGAAAGAATGAAGAAAAATCAATTCTCTTAACATCACCAGCTGCCCTTGAAACCCTAGGTACAGTCAAATTCTCGTGTCATAATGGTGAAATGTAAACTCACTAAAAGTGAGATCTCATCTGCCTTCTTGCGTGCCATTTGCCAGCACCTCCAACAGCACCTTGCAAAAAACAGGGACTAAAAACCTACTTGCATAATGAATGAAGGCTCTCAGCCAGAGATTACAATCACATGGAACATGATGATATCTCTTGTTTAGCTCACACAGTGATTCTGAAGTAATTATTTAAAAACAAAAAAAGTGAGATATTTTATGTAAAGGAATTTGTATTTGCATAGCCAACTAGGACCTGCAAACTCATACAGTAACACAATTTGAAACTGTTAGAAGTGGCACGCCTATCTACCTGTGGCTAAAATTCAGAGGCCTTAGTTTGGAGGTAGAAGGAGTAGGGAGGCTGGTACTTCATAAGCAGAAACCAGTGGTCCAACTCAAAGGGATAAAGCGTGAGAAGATAGACACTGCAGTTTCCCTGTATGTCTGGACCTGTGCCTCACGTCTCTGCAGCATGACACAAGATGACAGGACCTCAGAAGGGGAAGGTGTGTGCCTGCCAGAAAAGCCTTCGTGGCAGCCACTAAATGAGTAACTGAGCTCAGGCCCCTGAGATGATTTGTAACTCACCTAGAATCAATTGCCTGACAGGTAACTGAGACGTATATCAGTAAAGGCAATGCCAGCTCTCATAACAAATAACTCCAATATGTGTCCAGTATGTGCGTATGTGTGCTTGTGTGTGTTTGTGTATTTCTATGTATTCAAACAAATGTATTTCCTATGTTTTCAAACATAGTAACAGATTGTTCCTTATTCACATCAAGTTCAAATGCTGTTTGTGATTATGCAGATGACTCTTTCAGACTCACAGATTCCTTTCCCTGTGAGCCTCTCCCATCTCCTACACTGTCTTTTCAATTTTCATCTGAAACTACTTGGTGGATGGGAAAGAATATGCTGACTTGTGACGAGTGACAACTTTAGGCTGGTTTTTCAGTCAACAGACCCAGAGTGAGTGAAGACTGGCATGTATTGGGGGGAAGGGGGAGGGATGCTGTCAGTAACACCTGAAAGGAAGGTAATTAGGTCAGGGGAAAAAATGAATAAATATCTCCTTTTCATAGGAAAACACCTGTTATGCATAATACTTGTAAATCCTCTTTATCATTTAGTAATATATCACTGACATTACCAAAAATGCTTTGAAAAGTGGAATTTGATAAGATAGTTCAGGAAATTGCATCTTGAACATCATTTCAGAAATCAAATATTTACTGTGTCATTGAATATGCTGACAGGGAAGTAAAAATATTGAGATAAATCAAGCTGTGAGTTTTCAATCTTAGCACTGAATCAGAATATGCCATGTTATAGATTGAATGTTTGTGTTAAAACCTAACCCTCTGACAGGGTACAGTGGCTTACACCTGTAATTCCAGAATTTGGGGAGGTCGAAGTGAAAAGATTGCTTGAATTCAGGAGTTTGAGACCACCCTAGGCAGCATAGCAAGACCTCATCTCTACAAGAATAAAAGTAAAAACATTAGACAGGCATGATGGCACATACCTGTAGCCCCAGCTACTTGGAAGCCTTGCCTGAGCCTAGGAGGTCAAGGCTGTAGTGAGCCATGATCGTACCACTGCACTCCAGCCTGGACAACAGAGTGAAATTCCAATTCAAAACAAACCAAACTCAGCCTTCATAATGAAGAAATTGAAAAGTGGAGCCTTTGGGAGGTGATTAGCTCATGAAGGCAGAGTCCCCATAAATGGATTTTGTTTCCTTATAGAGGAGTCCCCAGACACTCCCGTCTCCCTTCTACAGTATGAGAACACAGTACCAGGCACTGTCTATGAGCCGGGAAACATGCCCTCACAAGGCAGCGAATATGCCAGAGCCTTGATCTTGGACCTCCAGCATCCAGGACTGTGAAAAATAAGTATCTGTTGTTTATCAGTCACCTAGTCTATGGTAGTTTGTTATAGCTGACTGGAGGGACCAAGACAGGGGTAATACGTGTTTATTGAAAATGTGGCATAACTCAGAAAAAGTCACTCTTCCAGGGTATATTCATTTTACACAGTTATACTATTGAGAGGACAAATGGAAAGAGGTTCTGAAAGCTAGAGTATGAAGGAGTTTACTTCTAAATTATAGGACTCTCAGAAACATACTGTTTGTCTTTAAGGAAGAGTATCAGACAGATCTTTTGCATATTTTGAGTAGGGCATTTAGTCACTTTGAAGTATATCTCAGGACCAAGTAAAGATCAAACTTTTGCCTTTGTCAGCTAGGGATGATTTGTGTCACACTACTGATTAGAGGGAAAGCCAAGACTGGCCATGTCTCTTCTGTTCCAAGGAAGAAGAGAGATGTGGGGACATTCCCAACTAGAGGGGTAGAGGAAGAGAAGGAAGAGAGATAAAGACAGTTGGGTGTCTGGGACATAAACAGGAATTGTCCTGGTGGGAGGCAGCTCCAGAAGATCTTGTTACTCATATTCTCAATGGAATGAACTTCATGACAATGCTATCAAACCTATAAAAAAAATCAGAGTCAGGATACTCAAGTAATTATCTTAAAAGCTGGCACTGGAAATTCTGTCTTTCTTCGTGGAATTAACTTAGTAAGCTGTTTGGAGTGAAAGGTGATACCCTGGAAATATGGTAGCAGCAAGTGGGAAAATAAACTCAATTAAATACTGCTTAGAAGTTGATAGTAACTAGGACTATTAGAGTAAGCAGAGGGAGCAGTGGAGAGGTGGAGAAAATGGGAGGGGCAGAGACTGACAGGGCTTTAAAGGGCCAGTGCAACCTTTGTCCTGAGAATAGTAATACGGATGCTGAGCTGCAGGTGGTTTGCATTCCAGAGATAAAAATCCTCCTCTGTCTCTCCAGATCTTCAGGAAAATGTTATGGTCATAGAGTATAAAGAACGGCCTCTGGTGCTTTGTTTTGCTTTGCTTTGGATGTAAAAAATCAAGGAATAGAGTCAGTTCAGCATTTGCACAAATGCTAGGGTGAAGATAAAAGAACAGCCTCAAAGAATGCAACAGACCGGAATTAGGGTCCAGAAAAAATTACTCTAATTACACTTATTCCCACGACACATGTAAACACACACACTCATCCACAAATTCACAGAATTAATGGAGAGGGCTTTGAACTTTCCAGCCAGTATAAGATAGAATTTTAAATTCATTTCCTCTGGCCAGGTGCAGTGGTCCATGCCTGTAATCCCAACACTTTGGGAGGCCAAGACAGGAGTATTGCTTGAGTCCAGGAGTTAGAGACCAGTCTAGGCAACATAGCAAGATTTTGTCTTTACAAAAAAAAAAATTAAAAAATCAGTTGGACATGGTGGCATGCACCTGTAGTCCCAGCTACTTGGAAGGCTGAGATGGAAGGATTGCCTGAGCCCAAGAGGTTGAGGCTAAGGTGAACCGTGATCATGCCATTGCACTCCAGTCTGGGTGGTAGAGTGAAACTTTGACAAAAAAATTCATCTCTTCTAGATATAAGGGTGAAAGAGGACTCCAAGTGACATGCAGCTTACAATATTTTTTTTCTATGCTTATAGTACATACACACTGAAATAAACCAAGTGCTTTCCTGTTTCTAAATGTCCATAGCCCTGGCACCAGCCTTTGAAATAGGATAATGAACTGATTATGAAACAAAAGAACTAACAGCTGTATATCTAAACAAACTATTAATCTCTGAAATGCACCATTCCCTAGACTGCCTGTTCTTAAGGTGCTGAATATTATTTAACTGTGTGCCATCTTTCTGATTTCCACCATCTGAACTCCACCTAACTCTGCAATTGCAGCCGGCAATCCCAGGCTTTGCTAGCACTTGAGGTCTAGCCAGTAGTGGGCTGTGTGACCTCTCAGAAGGCTAGCCAGGAGGGATTCATCATATTATGTGTCTCAACACTTCAATCACTAAGGGACTAAGTGCCATTTGCCTGGCAGTCAAGCAGTTCTATCTGGGGCCCTGGGATCACAAGGCGTGGTGACTGCCATGTGCATAAAGCAGAGGACCCTCTCTGCTCCTTCTGCTCAGCAGAACTTGGATGCCAGACCTAGAGAGCTTACAGATCCAGAATTGAAGAACAACATCCTAGGGCAGGACCCACCATCACCCAATAAATGCCCGATTCATAGCACAACTTTTGTGCAACACTCCATCCTTCCGATTAACTACCTAAAGCGCCTTTGATTAACTACCCAAACTACTTTGTACATAAAAGGTGATTATGACAGTTCTTTTTGCTTTCAGCAAACTCATAAAGTAGGAAGGCCAATGTACAAGACCTGAAGAGGAGGGAATGAATCAAGTTAATAAAATAGTTTTTCATCTCTTCACAGAAAGGCATCAAATAGTGAGGGGAACCATTGGAAAAGATTTTCCTCTGAACCTCCAAATGGACACAGCAATGTGCTTCAAGAACGAGCAGACTGTCCGGTGGGGTGTGCAGTTTCCACTCTCTCATCCCAGCCACACCTCACTGGACTCTCTGAGGAGGTCCACTCACAGGCATATGTCTACACTTCCAAAGCAGAGCCTGAGAAAGATGAGCAACCACCAGCACTTACTGATCACCTCTTACAGGTGTGGTTCTGTCCTAAGTGCTTTACCTGTGTTCACTGAACGAACCATAACAAGGGAAAGCGGACACCCAGAGATGTTAAGAAAATCACTCAATGCCCAGCATGTCACAAAGCCACAAACTATCCAAAGTTACTTGGGACCAAGCCAATACTATACTGTTTTCTGTGTCTTCTACTATACTATAGCTAAGTCTCTTTGCCTACCTTGAACTAAGCCAGTCCTCCAGGCAGAGGACCTGGCGCCTTTGCCATCTCTGCAAAGTCCTTGTGCCACTGATCAATGATCTCGCCTTCACCCTCTGTGCTCCCTCCATACCATAGTGTGGTAGCCTTTGATCTCAGTACACTCTCCCCTGCAATGAACCCCGCTTACAATCCCTGACAGGACACTCTGTAGGGTGACTGTGCTTTATAACTTCAGAGGGGCACCAGTCACATCAACTACACTATGAATGTCTTGGCTGCGGAACAGGGCAGCTCTGGACTGGTCTTGTTTCAGAAGACCCCTTCCTAGCCATAGCCACACCCTCTGTTTGCTTCTTTGGTCATGCATCCACCTCACCTTAAGGACTGAAACCATTTTCTTCAATGTTGATCCCTTATTTGGGGCTCGTGATGCTCCTAGTTCTTTTCAAGCTTTTTCCCCAGGAATAAGTTGTCCTTCCCTGTGCCTGACCAAAGCTTCCTGCTAGCAGGGGTCCTCAAGAAGCCACTAAGACCACAATTCCTTGAGTGGCTTCCAATCACTGTCACACCCCTCGAGTCTCTAGGACATGTGCCCAAAAGACAGGCCAGGCAGAGAATACTTTGGTCCTAATGTTCTATGTAGTTGTCCGTGTCATGAGCTAGAACAAGTAATGTAGAAATCCTAAAAGCCTTGTATATGCTTCTCTAAGGTTCTAAGTTATTCAGTTCATATTTATTTTTCCCTGCTCACTCCCAAGCCCCACTTGATCTTTTAAAGACCATGATTTGAAAGAAACCCACAAGTACATCTTACTGCAATCATTGTACAAAATGAGAGAAAACTGGGAAAAGGAAAAAATATAATTATATTATGAATGTATTTAAAATATTGTTCTGATTACTAAATTAACAATAATTCATTATAGAAAACTTGATAAATGCAAAAACTAAAAAAAACAAAAGATACTCACATAATCACATCACCTAGTCTTAGCTGCTACTCAATACATTCTTCCTCAAATTATCCTAAATTATATATTTGCTTTTACATGTGTATTGTACTTTTGCATGTAGTAGTTTCACATGTGTAAAGTTTTCCAAGCAAATCAGGAATGTGATTATAGCTGTGCCTCAGAAAGCTATGTTTGGCAGTTGCATATGTAAAACTGGATTTAAGGAGGGGGATCTGGAGTCTAGAAAACCACATGAAGATGACACAGGAATGGACACAAACTAGTGCACTAGAAATACAAAGAAAGTAACAGTGAAGGGAAGTCCTCCTCCATCAAAGAACTTCCATAATTCAGTATTTTCCATGGGGTTCTGAAGGAAATCAGAGGACAGGGACCTCAAGATGGGGAGTGGTTTGACAGGTTACCATCTCATTAGTTGTTTTGGAACCTGGGTATAATTATAAATAAACACTCCATCATTTGTCTTCAATTTTTCCATTCTTACTTCTTCTGTCAGTTTTCTCTTAAATCTAGCAACTAGAAAAAAGAAAAGTAGTAAAGACAATAAAATTTATGATGCTAGTATGAAGATTTACATGACTGCCATCTAATTATTTTGATGATGGCTCTTCATTTGTGTGATTTCTTAGAAATATCACTAGAGAGCAATTCACAGTTAAGCACTCAAATATTAGAAATGTGCTCCTGAACTTCAGCTTACTTGAGATGTTCCATGGGTGTGGCACATATGTTGGTCCATTCTTCATGCTTGCCAAAAGTTAAATATCTCTTATGGCATGTGCACTTGAGGTTTTGATTAGGAATTGGTTTCCAGTTCCAATGCCATAAGAGATAAGATAGACAAGTGGGACCTCATCAAACTAACAAGCTTCTACAAAACCAATGAGTGGGGAGAAAGCCCACAGTCTGGGGAAAAAATATTTGCTAACTGTATATCTGACAAAGGGCTAACATCTAAGATCTACAAGGAACTCAAATGTACCTAAAAGAAAAAAACGAACAGGCCCATTACAAAGTGGGCAAAAGAAATGAATACACACTTCTCAAAAGAAGACATACAAGCAGATAACAGATACATTTTAAAAAATGGTCAGCCTCACTAGTCATCAAAGAAATGCAGATTAAAACCAAACTGAGATACCACCTAATTCCAGGCAGGTAGGCCATCACCAATAATTCAAAAAAACAACAGATGCTGGAGAGGATACAGGGAAAGAGAACACTTCTACACTGTTGGTGGGAGTGTAAGCTAGCACAGCCCCTGTGGAAAACAGTTTGGAGATTTCTAAAAGATCTAAAAATTGACCTTCCATATGACCCCATAATCCCACTACTGGAAATATAACCAGAGGAACTCAAATCACTCTATGAAAACGATACCTGTACATGCATGTTTATTGCAGCATTATTTACAATAGCAAAAACATGGAACCAACTGTGCTGCCCATCAAAAGAGGACTGGATTAAAAAATGTGCTACATATACACAATGGCATATTACGCAGTCATAAGGAAGGACAAATTTATGAACTTCACAGCAACTTGGATGGACTTAGAGTCTATAATTCTGAGTGATCTATCACAGAAACAAAGAACTGAGTGCCATATGTTCTCACTCATAAGCGGACCTTGAACAATTATCATAATACTGTAAGAAAGGGATTGGCAGTGGTGGGAAACTGCCGTTGGTGGAGGGAGCACACCTCATCAACAAGGGCACCTACATAATGGACATTTGCATACCTAACCCTGAATCGTACCCCACATCTTCAAAATAAAAAATTTTCTAAATATTAAATATCAAACTATCTGATCCATTGCCAAATGGAGCATCTGATTGTGTTTCTAGAATTTTTTTTTTGAGTTGGCATCTCACTCGTCACCCAGGCTGGAGTGCAAGGTACACTCCTGGCCACTGCAGCCTTGACCTGCTGGGCTTAGGTGATCCATACACCTCACCCTTCCAAGTAGCTGGAACCACGGGCAAGTACTACCATGCCCAGCTTATTTTTTGATTTATTGTAGAGATGAGGTCTCACCAAGTTGCTTAGCCTGGTCTCGAGCCCCTGGGCTCCGGCAATCCTCTAGCCTTGGCCTCCCAAAGTGCTGGAATTACAGGCTGAGCCACCGTGTCTGGCCGTGTTTCTAGATTTGGGGCAAATCAAGATTCTCCTTTGGAGACAAGAGCGATGCAGTGTCCATACTTCAAAATGACTAAATGCTTGATGCATTCATGTGTTATGTCAGGTGCCACCTTAATGAAACATTCAAACTAATTTGTAAGTGGTATGTTTGGAGCAAAGAAGTTATTAATATAAAACAAGATAAACATTTACACTATATTTCGTGAAGAGAAATCAATATTTTCAATTGTAGTGTGAAAGTCTGCAGAGATGAAGATTTTCTTATGGCAATCAGATTGTTTAGGATTCCTGGTGCCTCCTGGGCACCACAGGGGAAATGAACCTGTATTTGTAACTACCAAGGTTTCCTTTCAGTGGACTTGTCCAAGTGACTGAGTTGGGTAGACTGGGCCCTGGAAAGGTAACACACACTCCCTATTAGCCACTGCCTCTGATGTCAACTGGCAGAGAATAACTCCTTGCTATGGATTTTCCTGAAAGATGAGCACTGAGAAAAATTATGCAATCAATGAGCTAATTCTGAGAGCAAGGAAAAAAATTTAAAATTGTCAGAACTCATGTCTGCTTCTTCTTTTGGATAATGAAAAAACCCCAACAAACCCATCAACAGATTTCCCACCTCACTTAGTGCTGACTCTGAAGCTCCACTCATTGAGAAAGCATGGGTTCCAGTCAGCATTTTCCTAGCTTCAACTGACAGATTGCTTTTTGTAAGAATTTATTTCACCATTCTCAGGCAACCATCTGTTGGAGTTAATGTAAAACAATATATAATTACATGAATAAATGTTACCATGAAGAAGACCAAAAAAAAATTATTATCATGGTCTCAGTCCCTATTTTTTTTTCACTTTCTTCTGCACTTTAAGGTCTTCTGACTACCAGAAAAAAAAATGAACAAAAAAACTCTAGCAAATATCTGATTAAACCAAAGACTTTTATGTTTTTCCACACAATTTGGTTCTTCTTGCAGTTCATGAGTAATTTTCACAAGAAGTTTAATTTTTAAAAATTGTATTTTAAAAATCAAATCACGTTTGCAATACATAAAAGTTTACTTAGTACTTTTCTGCCAATTATTAACGTAAATACTGAGGCTTATAGAAGTGGTTACATGGGTATATAAGGATTGATAAGGCATTGATCTTGCACTCAGTGGTGAAGAAAATCTAACATGAAGATTAAGGAACTGGCCTATACAGCTAATGGGAGGACTGAACACAATCAGTCCATGAAGAATGTTACCTGATGTGCCCAGTCTTGAGTCTCCAGGTAGAAATACTCTGTTTAGATAAAGAGTAGCCACTTCAGCATCTATTATATTGCCATTCTGTCCCAGGAACATGGCAATGGTGATATGCCCCCCACCCTCACAGCAACCTGGGAACCAGAGTTGTTTTCTTCTTCATTTTTTTTTTTTTTGAGTTGGAGTCTCACTCTGTCACCCAGACTGGAGTGCAGTGGCCGCTCCCGGCCACTGCAGCCTCGACCTGCTGGGCTCCAGCGATCCTTCCGTCTCAGCCTTCCGAGTAGCTGGAATTACAGGAATGTGCTACCATGCCCAGCTGATTTTTTTTATTTATTGTAGAGATGAGGTCTTGCTGCCCAGGTGGGTCTCGAACCTGCGGGCTCAGGCAATCCACTCGCCTCAGTCTCCCAAAGTGCCGGGATAACAGTCTGAGCCACTGAGCCCGGCCTAGGGTTGTTCTCAATCTTGTTTTAGCATCATGGAAAGCATCTGTGTCTTTCCAGCTTTTCTCAGAGCAACCTACTCTCCCACCTCCTCTCTGACACTCCAGATGCCTCATGGTTCCTCTGTTTTTCTATGATCAGTGATTATTTATGATCCTGTATCTTATTTTATCATTTTCTTAGTTATTTTATATATTTTTATGGTTTATATTCCCCCCCTTAGGAAATATATGAAGAGTAAGGATTTTTGGCAGTTTTGTGCACTGATTTAAAAAAAATGTACCTGCTATAGAGTAGATGCTTCATAAATATTTGTGGAATAAATCAATGAAAAAAGTACATTAATAATTAATATGAATATTCATGTGAACACTAATCTGCAATTATTAGGGCAATGGCTCTAATGTTGAAGTAAGAACATGAGTCCTATGGTTTACGTAAGTTATTTTGATGTTACACATTTCAATTTTCCATCTGTAAAACACCTGGTTCAATGGGTCATGAGAAATTAATGAAATTATCACAGGGGGTATACTGTTATACTCACAATGAATATTAACTATTTTTGTTACCGTCATTAGGAAGTAAACATGACATACTAAAGACAAACTAAATTCACCTCATTTGTAATGTGATTTAGGATAAGCACCAAGATTAAAGAAGTTCTCCACATTTTAAAAAATATCTCATTGACAAAAAATGCAAAGAGATAATTTACCTGAACTTTTCAACATTGTATATAAAATATGGTGGCTCAAATGGAAACTCTTTAAACAGCCATTCAGTCAGGTGTGGTGGCACATGCCTGTAATCTCAGCTACTGAGAGGCCAAGGTGGAAAGATTGCTTGAGGTCAAGAGTTTGAGACCCAGTCTGCACAATATAACAAGTCCCACCTACAAAAAAAGCCATTCATAGCTATATGAAAATTTTCCTTCAACCTAAAGATGACATTAATCACTTCTCTCTAATACTCTTTTCCACCACGACTACAAGGAGGCCTTACTCTTCAGAGCCAACCAACCTCTCTCTGCTTTTAAGCCCTACCTCGACAAGAGACTGAATTCAGTACCTCTGGATTTCCTCCACAGCCATGATTTTTCCTCCTGAAGCAATGACCCAACCATTGGAGAGAGAACCACTGCAGCTATCACACCCACAGTTGCAAGACTGGTTGTGGAGTAAACAAATCACAGAGGCTAACAACATACACGTTCAGTAGTAGTCTTGTTTAAAACTAGTATTCTTATTCAGTTCTAACTGAAACTGCCCATAAAAGCACAAGAAAGTTATACTGGGCACCGCTCAGAGCAAAAACAGAAGTGTGGTCTTCTATCAGCAGCTTCATGGACCAGTTAGCTAACCTAGTGCTGCCCAAACACCAGCAACAAACGTGGCAGCCTCCTGACTGGGGTTGACTCTTTTACTATGTTGATCAAAACTCTTATCATAGAAATCTGTCCAATAAAGCTGTTTGCATTTCAAATTTGAATTATTCATTAAATCTCAAGTGTGTGTGTGTGTGTGTGTGTGTGTGTGTGTGTGTGTGTGTGTGTGTGTTTAGCCTGTGTTTTGGGCATTGGCTATTATTCACATAATTTATATACATATACTGAATTAATCAGAAATAGAAAAACAAATTCAGTGTGAAAGAGAAAGTAACCCAGAGGCTAACTCACAGACATTTTAAATCTAATCTAACATAAGGCTTGGACTTGTTCTTGGCTTTTTATTTAGTTATATGCTCATTTATTTATTTTGTTTTTGTTTTGGACTTTTTAGTTGCCCAGTTCAAATTCACTGAATCAGGTTAAAGGATGTCATCCAAACGAGCATGACCATAAGGACAGCTAAAAATGTGTTGCAGCTAAATAATAAATAACCAATTGTCAATGGATAACTTGAAGTTTCTAAAGAAAATACATATAGGATAATATGTACTAGCCTTTATTAAAAATGTAATTGAAGTTCATAAAAGCTAAGCAAGCAGACACAAATGAGATGGGACTGGGGATAGAGTCATAGTGTGTAAAGATTTAGATTTGATTCTACATAATTATTTCTCTAAAATACTGCAGCCTCAATTAGCCTTATTTAATGATGCAACTGTCCTTTTGCATCCACATTTGACCAAATTCTTGTAATAATTATGTTAATGAAATGCAGCTGAAACAGAGATTTCACTTAGAAGATGTCTGACAAGAATTTAACATCTTACCTTTGAGATATTTCTGAAAGTTTTAAACAACTATCCAATCAACTTCTATTTTAATTTCTGTGACTTAGCAAGTCACCCTGGCTCTGCCCTAGAGTCAGCCAAAAGTCTGCCAGCTCCCTTCAAGGGTAACTGATGGAACACCTTTTGCTTTTCATTCAAATTAACAGCATGGAGACACACGGACAGGCATTCTGTGCTTCCCTCATCACCATGGAAATGTCAGCTTTGAGACAGTAGGCTCACTTCCGACTTTATTCATCAAAAATCTCTACAATAAATCAAAAAATCAGCTGGGCATGGTAGCGCATGCCTGTAATTCCAGCTACTCAGAAGGATCGGGAGCGGCCACTGCACTCCAGTCAAGGCTGCGGTGGCCGGGAACGGCCACTGCACTCCAGTCTGGGCGACCGAGTGAGACTCCAACCCAAAAAAACCAAAACAAAACAAACAAAAAAAATGTTTGGAATCCCATGTTTTTATGGCATGAACCATGGAGCCTGGAACCGTCCAACTACTTTGTGTCACCTCAGTTTCCAACCAGACTACATTCATACAACTGAGCCAGACTAACTTTCTGTGTTTAGATTCAACTTGAAATTCTCAGTCACTTCTTTATTTAACCCGACTCAGGAAAGAATTGGCACTGCAGGCAATTCTAATCCAATATAGTATGGTAGTTCCTTGTTTAACTGCATTTTACCAAAAAGAATTAAAAATCTGCATTAGAATTCTCTGTACCGTGGTTTTTACACTTCCTTTTTTTAGTTTTATTGAATATTACTCTTTCTCATTAAACATGCTAAAACTTACTATATTCAAAATGTGATAGTATTTTAATCTTCAAAGGTGAATTTGGGTATATGTTAAAAATAATTTACTGCAAAAGATTTATCCTCTTTCAGATTACTGTCAGGTAACATTTTTGGTTGTTTTACTGCATCTGCCTTCCATTTAATTTCAGAAATGTGTCTAATACTGCGGAGCTGCACCTATTTATTTATTTAATGGATCGATTGTATCTATATTTTTTAGCACTGAATAAGTACATGTAGATATTAGTATAAATTATGTATCCAGCTTGACATTAAATTCCCTATTTTAAGTTTTTATTTTGCAAAAATCCAACTAGTATGTTAAAAATGATTTTAAAAAGAAATCACAACCAAGTAATGGAGGAATATCTTAATTTGACATTTTCCTCATTCCCCAGACTTCACGACCACATAACCCCTACTTTCGTGGTGCAATGACCTAGTACAAAGCTGTTACATTAGAAGAAAATACTGCTTACTCTAATCTCTGCAACATTGTCAGTTCCAGAAAACAGACTACCTACCTTTAAATGAGTATTTTTTTTAGAAAAATAAAGCAAAAAAATCTATAAATATGAATTACAAAACCATCATAGTAGAGGGCTACATATCTTTTTCACGTGTGCTACTCTTAAATTCCATCTTCTCAGTCCTTTTTCTATGTAATTCCTATTAGGTTCTGTCTCTTTAGACCAGCTCCAACTCCTCTTTTGGTCACTATGCCATGAAATAGTGAACACAACAGGGCTGAAGACACAGACCAGCCGCAGTCTCCTGCAAGTATTCAAGAAAACCAAGAACCGACAGGCACATTTATAAAATTAGGTCTTTCAGTCAGATACAAGTTTACCTGGGTGACTATAGCATCCACATTTCACTACTACCCAGAAAATGATCAAAAGTACTTCTGTCACATTTTTTATTGAAATTCAGATATGCCATATTGATAGCATTTTCCAAATCTTCGTGTTAAAGAGTATTTTTTAAAGTACTTAATGAGTTGATATTTCTTAATCTTGATTAATCCCACCCTGTAATGATTACCATTTGCTTTCTGAAAGTTCATAAGACATTTTATAGTAATTTGCTCTGGAATTTTATCATAACTTCAAGTTCCCTGAAATGGTGTTATATTTGGTATAATCTATAATGTTACTTTTTATTAAAAGTCACTGCCCTTTCTCATTCTAATTCACATTTTTCATAATTATATGTACTTATGACCCCAAAACAGAGGGAAAATATACTACAATAGGCAAAAGTTCAGTGAAATAACCACATTTAAGTCTTAGGATCCAAACGTTTTCAAAATGGAGAGTGACTTGAATTGAACTCAAAACAAAAAGAAGAAATAGAAGGCTAATAAGTTTTGACAGTTTATGACAGATATGTTCACCTTTGTGAACTTCATAGTATGACTTTAATGGAATTTATTTAATAAATATCACAATATCTAAGTTTCAATGCATACATATATATGCAGAGAGTGTACACCCACCTAATCTGGGTCACCTACATGGCTTCATTTTTTTTCTCTGTATATACACTGGAATAATTAAGCATTTAATAAGATTAAAATATCAGGCTATTGTGAAGTCACTTAAAAACTGGAGGAAACAATATAATCACATCTGGGTTTTTGTTGTTATAGTTGCTGTTGTAATTACTGAGAACAAAACTGTTGGAAAAAACTGTATCAGAGTTTTCATACTTACTCTACAAGCTTGTCCTTTTAGATCTTATAGTATGGAGGAATTAAGAACAAATATAAAAACATTCATTAATATTTATTCCACATAACCAATGACAGTCTTTTTCTAAAAATAAATTCCTTTCCAGATTAATATATAATTCTTTATTTTGGATATTTCAATTACTTGGACTATTTCATGTAAAGAGTTTCCAGTGGGATGGTCAATAAAACTGTGTATACATTCTTCTCATATTTGAGCAGATTTCCCTAATTTAGAATATGTTTTGGAAGTCTATTTGACATTAACAGCTTTTAACATATGGATTTTGAAAACAGAATCAGATTCTCCCCAACTTACCCTTATAAACTCATCGTATATTGAAAATATTGTCAGTGGAAAAATGCACTGTCTGCATCTAACATATGAAACATCATAGAGTATTTCCACCTGCCTTAAACATACTTACAACACTTACATTGGCCTACAGTTGGGCAAAACCAACTAACACAAAGCCTGTTTTATAAAGTGTTGAATATCTCATCCAATTTACTAAATGCAGTGTTGAAAGTGAAAAACAGAATTGTTATATGGGTATTCACAATACAGTTTCTACTGGCTGCCTATGACTTTCACACAGTTGTAAAGTCAACAAATCCTAAATTGAACTGTTATAAATCAGGGACCATTTGTATTTATATTTTTAAAAGCTTATGCAAAAGCTTATGTGGTTTCTATTTAAAATTTATTAAATTATACTGAGAATGGACACCAGTAACCATATTCATAGACTTATAATTTGGCATCTAAGCTACATATTTCTGCTCCTCTTTTCTTTTTCTTTTCCATTTCCATGCATTTATCTCTTCATTTATTTGTTTAAAAGGTAAATACCTGTTATCTGAGAATCCTTCAGTTAGAGTCTAATGAATGCTGGTTAAAAGGAAAAAACACCATCCCTACCTGAATTTTTTTTTTTTTTAAGTCAGCACCTCCCTCTGTCACCCAGGCTGGAGTACAATGGCAGAATCATGGCCACTGCAGCCTCAACCTGCTGGACTCAGGCAATCCTTCCACCTCAGCCTTCCAAGTAACTGAGACCACAGATGTTCAGCACCATGCCTGGCTAATTTTTTTATGTATTGTAGAGATGAAGTCTTATCAAGTTGCCCAAGCTGATCTCGAATCCCTGAGCTCAAGCAATCCTCTCACTTCCACCTCCCAAAGTGCTGGGATTATAGGCATAAATCACTGTGCCTGGTAAATGTTCTTAATGATTTCAGAACTTACATTAACAGAGAGAAAAATGTATAAGCCAATAATTATCTCACAATGTGATAAATTGAATGTATGTGCCAGGTACATTGAAAACAAAAATGAAGACTTGGCCATGTTTGCCAGGAGGGGATAATTGGATGCGAAGAAAGAACTGCTAGCATTTTCTTCTGGCATTTCACGGCTCCCTCATGTTCCTCATTCATAAACAATTGATTCTTCTATTACATAATCCATCATCTCCTAATTGATATTGCAGATTTGTGCTTTACTTCTTAGGTTAGTGGAAAACATTAATTATTATAAAGGATATAAGAAGGTGCTTAATTTACAATCTGGGTGTAGCTTGAAAACTTGAGGGACTGTATACTTGATTAATATTAATGAATGATAACAATGTCAGTGCACTTAAGACTGTACTTTCTTCTGCAAGTTAAAATGATGTAATAATAAACTTGCACTAGAGATTTTTTCAATATCAAGATACTTATTCCTTCCATTCCTCTTAATAGATCACTTGCATTTCCTTTTTAAAAAGTGCATTTTCAAGAGAATGGTATAATGGTCATTGGCAACTCAGAAGTGGGAGGGAGGGGTGCAGGGATGAAAAATCACCTATCCAGTAGAGTGTGTGCAGCAGGAGTAGTGGATCCACTTAAAGCCTAGACTTCTTTGCCACTATATGATGCAGCCATGTAACCCAAAACTATGTGTATCCCCGAAAACTATTGAAATAAAAGAAAAAATGCATTTTCATACCAATACAGGTGCAACAGCCCCTGCTAATGTTTTTGGGGAACTGGAGGACAGACAGAATTATTCCATCTATGAAAGACCTACCATTATGAAGTCCTTCTCAGTTCTTTTTAACGACCATGAAATGAAGAGCAAGCCTAGCTCAACCAGGCTGACTGAATTCATAGTCCAGCAGCATCCTGTACATCAGACCCAGGGCATCAAGCCAAAAGAAGAAATAACTTTTTGATTGTATAAATCTTAGAGCTCATGGGTATAATGCCATACTTCTGTGACTTAGGCATTTTTTTTGAAGTACATGGTAGTAAACACTCAAACATTATGATGTAGGTACTGTCGTTTTCAGCAAAGGACAACTCAAGCAAACAAAAGACACCATAACTCACAGGTGTTATATGTATCTATAAATAATCAGTAGCTATGGCTGACAGTGAGGAAGTGACCACATCCATCTCCGCTCCGCCATTCAGCTCTCAGAAAGTCTATGAGCAAAGAAGTAAAACATGATTGATGGTAAGTTGCAAGATACCATGCTTGCATATTGCTGTGTGGAGCAGAGATCAATTCATGGCTTACAAATTTGTGACAGGACACTGCATCTTCCAGTCTGCTACCTTTAAATTTTGTCATGATGAGAGAAAAATATGGCAGTGCCTTAGGAAAAAAAATACCACATTTTGATTAGGCTGCAGAAATAGCGTGGGACAGTGAAAGACGGGACGCTAGAGTTCTCATTTGGTCACAGTACTTAATCTAAGATCTAGGAGATAGAAACAGGAGAGCATATATGTAAAAGCTTAGAAGAAAAATGGGAACCTTACAACCAAAGTGAAAGTGGTGACTGAGACTGTCGCATGAATAACTATCACTCTCATCCACCTAGACCGCCTCCCTCTAGCTCCTGACCATAGACTCCAGAATTCTACAGGAAACCAGCCTGTGTCTTTACCAAATAAATGTCTGCAGACATCACCGTCCTGTGAATATGTCTCTAAAAATCTTAATTTATGGACTTTCCTGAGGATGAGGCAGGTTAGGGACACAGTCAAATAACGGACAACTTTATTTCTCCATAATCATCTGTAACTTATTTTTATTTTAAGGTTTCAGCACAAAATATATCTTGGGCTAATGTTCAGGGCAATTGCTTAACTAGAGTCCTGCTGACTAATATAAACTTTATTCTGTAAGATGCAACTCTGCCTTTATAGAACTTTCCAGAAGCTCTGTGTATTTTATTTGCATTCATTTCAGTTGCTTATGTCAAAACCTTAAGGCAGAATCAGCAGATATGGTTTCTCCTGTTTCAGCCATATTGTGTATCAAAATTAAGTGTGGGTTTTAATTGCACAAATGTCAAGCACCCAGATATTCAGTATGATGAAGTATCATCTTGGATTTCACACATCTGGATTTTCTCCTTGTTCTTAAGTTTAGTTTCTCTCCATCTCAATAAAGGTCAGCTCCAGCACCTCAGGACCTCTTTGCCCTCTTGCTCTCCATCACCGTCCACACAAACTCCAGAGCCAGTGGCCAGGGCCTCCAGCTCTTCTCCGTCAGGGCATCTCCAGCTAAGCCTCTGCTGTATCCCTCTCCACCCCTATGACCACGGACTGTCAACGGGTCTCACCGTTTCCATCCTCCCTTCCAAGGATCTTTTATAAAGCAAATCCAACTGTGTTTCTTCTGCTCTGTACCTTCCAAGGATCTTTTATAAAGCAAATCCAACTGTGTTTCTTCTGCTCTGTAAAGTCCTCGATCCTCCCAAATTTCAGGCAAGCTTAAACGACAGACCCTGAGCCCACACACAAAGCTCTTCCATCTTGGGCTGCTGCCTACAGTCTTCGGCTAAAACCCATGGACACTTTCCTCCTTCAGCGCTGCTTAAGCACCCAGGCCTCCAGTCACGCCAGAACTATTCTCTTCTCCTCACGCGTGCTGGTCCTCCTTTCCCTCCCATCTCCTGTTCCCGAATAGCTCACTTCCAGCCTTTTGGCATCAATTTCAGGAGGGACTGACCCAGTCCTGTCGGGTCCTCCCTGTTGTCTCTCAGAGCATCCTAGATCTCTACAATACATAATTTTTTCTTTAATAATAGTTTTGCCCACCCAACGGCAGACTTTAAGATAAATGTTTATTCAGCACTGTGCATCCCTCATGCAGCAACAGCCTTGGATGCAGGATCTGCACTCGCCAACATCTGTTGTGCAGCACTTGCGACTCTCAGGCCACAGACACAGATGCTCAAGACACGATCTCCTTAATTCTTTAATTAAAGCAGAGCTCACTCTGAGCCACCATTCTATTGGACCAGTGGGAAATCGAAGTACAAACATTCTAGGACCCAGCCTCCTCAAAGGATCCACTGAACTCAGTTGTGACCCCTACATGGGAAAGGCTATACTTAAGCTTCACTACTCACAACTGGCAACTGATGGCACAAGATCATGCGGTCCCTGGAGCCTGCTGGCTCTGTCCCTGCCTTTGTGACAAATGAGAGTTGTCAGTGCTGACCAGCAGCCCGGGGCATGTCCCCTTAGGCACACTTTTCCTGAGGCACCTGTCCATTCCCCCAGGGTGCCACCAGAGGACCAGGTGTGGGCCTACCCACCCCAAAGATCGATCTCCCCTTCCCAGGATAAAGGAAGTCATTCTGGCCCCATTCCTTTTCTCCACAGCTCCCCACTTATTTCTTCTTTTGCCCTGGAAGGCATTTACCAGGCGTTCAAGGCCTGCACACACTGCCTGAGAGAAAACACTGAATCCAGGCTTTCCTACCAGCCACACGGCCTTACATCACTCTGAACCCCACTTCCCTCATCTGAAAAGTGGGATGACAAGAGCACCTACCTTGTGGGATTATTGGAAGATTAAATTAAACGTATGAATGCCTTAGCAAAGAGACTGATTCCCAGTCAACACAGAATAGGTGTTAGCTAGTTTTCCTTATGATTCAGGCATCCCGCTTTCTTCCAGAGCAATGATGCCCAAAGGAGTGGCCTCACCTCTTCCTCCCAAAACACATGCCAGAAAGGAAGGCTTGTCTTTGACAAGTTATCTCCAACACCAGAGCGATCCTGAGCCTGCAGCAGGGACTCCATAAACACTGACAAAGCTCACTGGCCATCCCTGCCAGTTCAGGCGGCAGAAGACAGGGAGTCGCTGGGCCCTCATCTGGGAAGTGAATCAAAGAAAGACGTCCCAGACCCTGCAGGGGGAGCCCTGCAGCCTGGAAGGTCTCAGAAGAGCAGCGACCTCAGAAAGAAGACTGGCATAAGGCAGGCGGTCATAGAGGGGGGGTCCTGGGGCTGAGCACATGCAAATGGATGGGAAAAGCACAGTGAGACTTGGCTTCTCCCAAGCTACTTGTCATCGTTTTGATTTTAAAATGTTTCACCTATTTCTGTGTATTTGGACTTGTCAAATGGTGAGAAGGCAATAATGGTTTACAAAACCTATGAAACTGCTTTGAAACTTTCATAACACATCATTTCTACACTTATCAACATAATTTTTCCCCCTATTTTCTATTGTACACATCCACTAAATCTTTGTGGAAAGCAAATGAGAACGACTTCCACAAATGAAAAATTATCACTTATTTGTTTTGCTAAGAAATAGTTTTCTGCCCTGTCAAAAACATTTACATATGTTCCTATTTGTTATCGTTGAAAACACACTTGTTTTTTAAACCTTTCCTTTGCATGGGGGGAGGAGAATAAAAATTAAACTGGACAATCCTATCTTGTCATCACCAATGTTTTCAACCTGTACCCTCCTGTCCAGACTCCCCAAGTACTTCTGCATATGTCTCATTCTTTCTTTATTCTTCACATTGTTTCTGAGTTGATGTATCTGGCTGAAGGTTCCCACTAGGCTGCAGGCTTATTGAAAGGATGTGTATCCCATAGCACATTCTAACCTATCATGTGCAAGAGGGGAAAAAAAAGAAGCTCTTGTCTGAATTTAAAAATGCTTAATAATATCTTCTTGTAAATATGTAACTTTAAAGTATACATTATAGTAGAAATCAATAACAACTTATATTTCAGGCTTCCAAGCACAAATGCATTGATTAGATGTGGAAAAATACAGCTGTAAAAGACTTACTGATTAGATATGGAAAATATAAATATAAAATAAGTATATATATGTGTGTGTTTTTATTCTACCCTCTGAATGTCCTTTTATTTTTGTATCCTGAGCATCTTTCTTCATGGTTTGAACTTAGAAGTAGGGTTTTAGAGTTGTGGTGAAGAGAAAAAACTAGGTATAATTTTGCCCCTTCTTTTTCCTTCATTATTTGTCTCTTAAAAACTTGGCTGAAATAACTGATTTTGTGAAATAGGCTACCTTTTCTCCTTACTTATTTCCTGCATGGGAAGTTGGTGTCACGCCAGGGAAGCTGTTTCCTGCTTCATTGCAGGTTGGTGCCCCCATGTGACTAATGCTGTAACTGTGACCCAGGTGCATGTGTCACAGAGTTGATGCTGGGGCACCTCCTCCTGATGCCTTTTCCACTCCCCTAAACATGGCCATCTGGGAGGACAGCACCACCAGACAATGGCAGCTTTGACACCCCATCAGTGTGAGAGCCATCCCATCACGAGTATCTACACTGAACTTTAAAACAGTGAATTGAGAATCAGTATTCCTTGTGATTACGACTAGCAGAGGTGGTTGTGAAAAGTGTTTGCATCAGCTTGCCTGATATGCCAGCAAACCTATGAATGCGTTCAAGTATCATAATGTCATAAATATGATACAGAAAAGGACTTGGTCCAGCCTGGAGCTAACTTTGAATTTGCTATGTTGCCAAGTTCTGGTTTGAAACTGCTCGAAGAACAAAGGACCTCGTGCGTCACTTCACCCCACTTACTCCACTTCCCTGACCAGGATGTGGCAAAATAGCAAACTCTAATGTGACCAGATGTGCATACCTTTCTCAGAAATCAAAAGCCTTGTGCACCTTAAAGCAGCCTTGCAGCTGCTATGAAATGAAAAGGTGATGCTGCAACATGCACAGGGAGAAGGCGTTGCAGAAGCTGCCATCCACAGCATCATGGAATTACGGACACTCGAGCATGAAGTAGGAATGAACCCTGCTTTCTGGAAAAAAGACGTTTCTCTGGACACTGCTCCTCTGGACCCAGCTCCTTCACTCTTCCCTTGTGAATTGCTGACTTTTTCAGTGAGGCTGTGAATTTAATCAGATTTAAGCTTCAGGACAACCTATTGCTTAAACCACTTACTTGCAAAAGCTAATGACAGTATGACCACATGGGGATTTTTTGTCATCATTGGAGGGGAATCATGTGGATCAGAACTTCCCTGAGTTCCTGCAGTGGTGAAGCAGCACTGTAACCAGTGAGCCCAGCCGCTGCATGACTGTGAGCAACCACACAGTTTTCCCATTCTGACTTTCAGGTCCTGTGTCTTAGCCCATCTGATACTCAGAGACCTGTGAAATTGTCACTGATACCGCAAAAGGGTTCTGAGTCTTACAGGTCCCGTGTGGAACCAACTTGCTAGAAGTTTTCCAAACTTTGATGGTCATCCTAAAAAATTCACAGGGTTGCAAAGCTAAAATAATTATTTCTAATACTCAAATTTTGATCAGCCACAAAAGAGGCAGACACTTTTTTCTGTTCTCCCTATGGAAAGTAACAATTGAAAATGGAATACTGTGCAGTCATAAAGTAGGTCAGAATGACGGACGTTGCAGCAACTTGGATGGATTTGGAGTCGATCTTACTCAGTGATCTATCACAGAAACAAAGATCTGAGCACCACATGTTCTCACTCATAAGTGGACCCTGAACACTTATAATATGACAAAAAAAGGAATTGGTGGGAGCAAGACACTGCCAGGGGAGGGAGGGGACACATAACATCAGGAAGGGTCCTTGTTCCCAATCTAGGCAAAGGGAGGTCCAGTGGGAGGCCCAAAGCTTCACCTATACCTAAACCACTGATATGCACAATTCTGACTTGTACTCCACAACTTTAAAATTAAACATTTTTTTAAAAAAGAAAATTCTTCTTTGAAAATATAAATAGAGCATATGTAGCCAAGTACAGGAGAAAATGGCAGTCTACAGGTGTGTCCAGCCAGAACCAAATGTTTTCCTTCTGGAAAATTGTGTCTGTGATATTTCCAATTTTTAAAAAATGCACATACATTGTGATTTATGTTCTTACTTAAAATCAGCATGCATTTTAGCCTATAATTTAGACTCTGTCACTGTGTGTTCATTTTCCGAAGGATGACCTCCAGAACTATATAGTTTCAGATGCCACAAAGCCCACTGCACTCCCAGCAGTTCTTTATGTCTCACCTCACAGTGGCGCTTCCTTCTATGCTGTCTCTTTTTGGAGGACTTTTAAAACCACCTACAAGAGTTACTTTTCTGAGGTGAGAGTGTTGTCGAAATTTAATTTTCTTGAATGTATTTTTTCTTTGTTTTGTTTAGCTTTGGGTTTTTCTTTGAATGTAAAATGTTCCTTCTGATGCAAACAACTCAAAGCCTTAGGTTTGAATTCCAAAATTGAAACATTTACTTTTGATAGTCATTCATTTTTTCATACATTTCTAATCTAACTATTCAGTGCTTCTACCATGTAAATTAATTCAGGTTGTCTCAATGACATATATATATATATATATGCCCTTTGCACGTGTGATTTCTGATTGGCAATAGATGTTATTTTTCTGACATAACAGAAATTTCTTGATAAATTCAAGTTTAGCTTTCTTTAAAAAGGAAACACTAAGAAAAAAGCTGAATGCAGAATCCATCTGGAGTTTAAACTCTTTCCTTGGTCTTTTACATGAGTCTTGTACATAAGGATTTTCTCACCTATGTGCTTTGCCAAATCTTTCCAATGCGTTTTACTTAATTTCTGTAGGGAAAAAAAACTTTCTTTTCACACTCATTTTATTATTTACCTAATACTGAGTGAAATTTATAATTGTGAAATATAACCAGCATAAATCAGTTTGAGGACTAGCTGATTCCATTAAACATACTGGTCACCAGGTGGGAAGAGAAGGCTATAGGTGTCTTAGAAGGATTTGCTTTAGAAGCCACAGGTATATATGACTTTGCAAAACTTGGTCAGTATGTTGAGAGCAGTATGTTCCACATCTCAAGTAAAAAAAAAAGCTGTGTTTGATATAGCAAATCAGGTAAGTGGAGGTTGAGTAAAAGGGTTTCTATTATTATTATGTGTATTTCAACATTTTCCATAGAAATGATTGTTGATCTATGACAATTTCTGGCTTTAGTTCTATAAACGATGATGAACTCTTCTGAGCTATTTAATACTCATTTAAATTTTCAACCTGCACTTTGGAGTATAGGCTGTAATAAGTAAATCAACAGAGAAATGCCTCTTATAGGTTCTGCCACCCTTGCAATAGTGACAATGTTTTTTTCTCTCATAAGGTGGAGACGTGTCCATCTGAATCCTATGATAAAGTTGTGTGCCCTAAATTACCTCCTTGTCACTTTCCTGATATCCTCTAGAGATGAAGAGAGTAAAAAGATGTGCTCTTTATCATAGTAATGTGCTTTTCTTTTTTATCTATATTAAAAGAAAAAACAAAACACACAAACACTCACACACACATAAACAAACATACATACACATAATAACCACATACGTAATACACTATATTAGACTTTAAATTCCATAAAAGAAACCACAATTTTGTGGTTTGTTTACCACTGTATAGTACCCAGCACCTAGTAGACTGCTGGACAACCATGGCATCAACGTATATTAGGATGAATAAATAAACCATATAACTCCTTTATAAATTTTTATTTTGTATGAATTAGATAATAAGGAGATAGTCTACACCCAAATTACCCAAATAAAGGTGGCCAAAGTTTTAATGAATTGTCAAGTTGGATTTTCTCTTCATTATATACTGATTTTTAGCTCCCATTGTGCATAGAAAACATTAGATTTATTTATTTATTTTTGTTTTTGTTTTTTTGTGTTTTTTAATTTTAATTTTAATTTTAATTTTTTTGAGTTGGAGTCTCACTCTGTCACCCAGACTGGAGTGCAGTGGCCACTCCCGGCCACCGCAGCCTCGACCTGCTGGGCTCCAGTGATCCTTCCGCCTCAGCCTTCCAAGTAGCTGGAACTACAGGTGCATGCTACCATACCCAGCTAATTTTTGATTTATTGTAGAGATGAGGTCTTACCAAGTTGCCCAGGTGGGTCTTGAACCTGCAGGCTCAGGAAATCCACTCACCTCAGCCTCCCAAGGCGTGGGGTTACAGGCTGAGCCACTGAGCCTGGCTGAAAACATTAGATTTATATTGAGGTATTTTTGTTCAGAGCCAGCCATGGTGGCCCACTGAGCGTTAGGTATCAGGAAGGGCCATTGACCCCGAGACCACTAGGATGCGTTCGGGAGCTATTGACCCCATTTCCTCCCCCTTTCTACTCAACACTAACCAGATTAAGCTCCTGTGAGCTCAAAACATAGAAACTCTGAGATCGGGATGAACACAAGCTAACTTTAGAAGCTCATTGCTCCCATTCTTCCACAAACTGCAGGTTTGGCTTTCACACAACTTATAATTCAAACTCGGGTCACATCTAAGAGCCTTAGTATTGGTCACAGGCTTCTGGGTCATGATCTTAGGATTTATTGAAGGTGTAAATTGTAGAATATAGTTTTAGAAGACAGCCATTTTGTTGAAAGAATGCAGCTGGGTTACTTGCAGGTAGCCCACTGTGAACTTTGGACTGGGCCACATTCCAAACATTCTGGGATGGGCCACTTTCATTTGTAAAGTAAATACATAAGCTTCTATAGAATTGTTTAACTTGGCATAAGTCAATCAGCTTAGGATGAAAAAGGTTTATAGAATATGTCAGTCACAGATTAGGTTATCCTTTGTTATGGGATTTTAAGATTATAATATGAAAAGGGTTTAAAGGCAATTATTGATTAAGTTTTCAAGGATTAAGTTTCTGGTGAGTGGGGGACGCCCCTCCCACATCTGACTTTGTGTATAAAAGACCCGTTGTAATTCCCAATAACACACATCGCTTCTGCACTAGACCGGAGTCCAGTCTCTTTTTTTCTCTCTCTCTTTCTCTCTTCTTCTCCCCAATTGCCAAAGCCGTCTCCACCTCTGGGGTACCCTGAAACCAGTTGGAGCTGGTCCCTGGCATTTTTTTAATTGCCTGGCAGACTTCATCAAATGTTTTCATATTATACAACATCAGATAATGCAAAATTATATCTTCAATACAACTTAAGTATAATCTATAAAATAGTTCCTATAAGCTAGAAGGGGCTATTGGCTATTTGAAAATGCTAGTAATGTTGAATTATTTTATATTTGTATAAAATGCACACACACACACACACACACACACACACATACTTGAAACATTTGTTATGCTATCTTATGCAGTATGGTTCCATGTTATATTGTCTTACATTATATTGTGTTATGAGGGAAAGCTTATCCTTAGAGTGAATAAAATTCTACAGTGCTTTTAAGCCACCCTTTGATGTTGGCACACTGCTCTAGACCGTTGAAGATTGGTTTATCTCCTTTTATTTTGGGAAGAATTTAACTTATTTGCCAATATGAACATTAGTGTCTATCTTCTCTAACTTTGCATTTCTCTGAGAAATCTCCTTTAAGCCCTGGAAGGACAGGATATGTCATGAGCTACAGAAAACAGTCAACTGTGAACAACAATAGATTGAACCATGAAACTAAAAAAGTCATTTCAAAAAAAATTGTATTTCCCTAGCAAGAGTGTGTTGCAAGTAAATCACAATGAAATAGCTGTCATTCACCTAGAAGAATTTAAAATTGAAGACAACATACAACTCTCCTTCATAATTATTCACCTGCACCTCTAAACACTGCCTTCCCTGGTTCTATATGTTTTAGTTAGCCATGGAAAGCATTATTTTTTTTACTTTATTGCTAAAGTATTATCAATGTCTGTATTCAATTATATGAATGTTCTCAGATTGGTGAACTAGTATAAATTCAAAAGAGTGTTGAATGTTATAAAGTAATATAATTTAAATCTTTCTGGAAGATTTTAATAACTAACTAGATTTGAAAATTCTACATTGACATTATGATACTTTAAGTTATGCTTTCATATAAGTTATTTGGCAAATGAAATAAATATAAATTTTTTATAGATCATATCATGTTTGTGTCTAATCACTTATTAAAGAAATGTGCTATTTCCATAATTCTGAAATATAAATTTCTTCAACATACCTTTCCAATAAGTTAATCATGAAACATACAGCTAGATTTATCTAAATTGTAAACAATGTTTTTCAAAATGTAACTACAGTATCAGAAACAAACAAAGCAATAAATTAGAAAAAATCTTTGCAGAAAAAATTTTTAATATTTTTATTTTAAAAATATATTTATTAGTACTTGAAACTAGTCAGGCAAACAAGGAGAGTCAATGAATTTTGTTTGCCTTTTAATTGTGGTGATGATGCTACTTTCTTTCTTTCTTTTTTTTTTTTTTTGAGTTGAAGTCTCACTCTGTCACCCAGACTGGAGTGCAGTGACCGCTCCTGGCCACCACAGCCTCAACCTGCTGGGCTCCGGTGATCCTTCCACCTCAGCCTTCCAAGTAGCTGAAACTACAGGCGAGTGCCACCACACCTGGCTGTTTTTATTTATGGTAGAGATGAGGTCCCACCAAGTTGCCCAGGCGGGTCTTGAACCCGCGGCTCAGGCAATTCACTCGCCTAGACCTCCCAAGGTGCAGGATTACAGGTTGAGCCACTGAGCCCAGCTGATGCTACTTTCTTAATTTAAATCTGGAAACAATTATTACACATAGTCAATTTAACCCCAAAATGGAACAAGTTGTAATCATCATTAATAATAGGACTGATTTTCATACACTTAAATAGGGCTAGGAATTTAATCAAGCCTGAATATAATATTTAATTAATTATCTTACTTTACCCACATAGGATTCTGATTTTAATTTCTACACTTCTAAACAAATATTTCTCAGAAAGATTCTATTTTTTTCTTTCTGGTGAAAAATAAATAATTGTTCATTACAGACAACACGTTGACCTTGTAATTTCATCCTAAAACTCTAAGCCTATAGGACAATCTCCTTCCACAAACAAATATGACACAAATTATCAGGGTGATTTTGAAGTTTTCACTATTAGCATTAACATCTTTGCCACAAAACCTCAACTAGCAAGCTTTCATCCTGCCTTAATTTAGAGTAGTCATTATATTTTTGTTATAAAACAAAGAAAACTACTCCAAGTAGCTAGTTACCAAATACATTATGCTATCAGTGTCTTGTAAAACAACAAGTAAGTTGTTTCAGTAGCAGTCATTTTGCTTGTTTGTGAATTTTTTTATAGTGCAATAATTATAATTTTCAGTAATTACCAAAATCTTACTGTTATTTCTGTTCTACTAGTTAATTTAATCTCTGGTTCCTTTGTGATTGCTACTTCAACCATAAATCCCCTTAAAATTCCAAAAATTATTTATTTTCTCTTCTTTTATTTCCCTTTCTTTAATTTTATTTTTATTTTTACTATAAAATATCCATTTGAAGGGACTAGTATTGATAAAATAAATAAATCCCAAGAGGTTTACTATTTCAGTTTATTATTATTGGAAGAATCCCTTACCCTAATCTTTATGAACAATGATCAATTGATTACCAAGTTAGTAATTGCAATATGATTTGTTCAAAAGTCACTTTCAATGCTAAGCAGCTTTATAATCATGACATCAAAAAGTTCAGTTATAATCTATCTACTTTTCTTGGGGCTTATCAAATCAGAGTCAAATATTAGTGGGCAATAGAGTAATATACAGGAAATTTTATCAAGAAATATAGCCAATTTCAATACATTAGATTCCCTGATAATAAGTGAGCTTTTTACAATTATATTTGTCAGAATAATTGTTACTATACTAGTATAGGTGCATAGTCCACGCCAACAAATTAATATATTAACTTTCTAATATCATTAGGAAACACATTAAAAGGTAACTTAAAAGTAATCAATCAAAAGATATTCTTAATAGGCTACTGCTTTTCGAAATGATTTATAATAAGTTATCATTTTATAACCTATCTTTTTATAATTCTTACTTTTTTATTGAAGATACCAGTATTTAAAACTAATTGTATGTTAATACAGTTTCATCAATGGTATATTTTAGTGGGCTAACAAGACAAGACAGGAATGTAGCATGATTTTCTCCTCCAAAATAAGCTCTGGGAAATAATATGGAAGACATTAGATTCTCCTAATGTGTGTGGGAGGGTAGAAAGAATTGAGAGAGGTCATCTTTAATTTTGTGTGTTTTAGAAAATGACATTGAAGTTTTGTTATTTAAAATGAGTTAACACCTTTTTAGAGATACATACTGATCTTTACAGATGAAATAATATTCTTCCAGTCAGAGTTCAGTCAGAACCACTAGGAGTGCTAAGCAGTAAGGGATTATAGGACCTTGACCTTCTGCGCTGAGGGGAGATCATCAAGCAGTTTCTGTAGGGCTACCATTTCTGATCTGGTGCTGGAGACTGAAGTTTTCGGAGCAGGTGATTGGGACGGGAATGTGGGCATACAGTGAGTGAAGAACAGCACTAGGATTTGAGAACGTGGCCCAGAACCCACCCAAGGATGAATGACTGCCTGTGTTCTATTCCCCCAACATTCAGGCCTTCAACCCAGTGCTGACGGATCCCACAGGAGGAGGTGAATCTTCATATAGAGCAAGACATAGGAGCTGCACAGCCAGCTCAGCCCGTGACAGAAGGGAGATGACAACGGGGCTTTGACAGTCACTAAGAGGGGAATGGGGAGTTTTTAGACTATTTTGCGCAGAAGACTGACATGATCTGGCTTACCTTCTAACAACATCTTCTCTGTCTGCTCTGTTGAGTAAAAAGGGACAAGATTCCACATAAGAAGACTAGCTATTGCAATAATCCAGGCAAAAGATAATTACTTGGGCCAGAGATAAAGTAGTAGAGATAGAATAACATGATCATATTCTGAATATATTGTGACTGGACAACCAACAGATTTCTGATAAACTGAATGCAGGATATGTGAGAAAGAAAGGAATCATTGATAGAGAAGATAAAAAGATGTTTGGTTGAAACAACTGGAAGAATGAAACATCTTCGTTGAAATATAGAGGGGGACAGGAGGAGCCAGTATGCTTGGAGTGGGCATGAGTGTCCATCTGGTACATGTAAGCCGAAGATGCCTCTCACACAGCCAAGTGGAGATGTCAAATAGGCAGTTGGAAATATGAGTCTGGAACACAGAGAGGTTCCAACTAGAGAAAAATTTGGGAATCATTACCATAAATGATATTTAAATCAGCATGAATTCACTAGAGAAAGAGGGTAGATAGAAAGAGCAGAGGTTCTGGTGATTTCTGAAACAACTAGAAATTGACCTTCCATATGACCCAGCAATACCTCTATTGGGAATATACCCAGAGGAACTCAAATCATTCTACAAAAAAGATACCTGCACATGTATGTTTGTTGCAGCTCTATTCACAATAGCAAAAACATGGAACCAACCATGTTGCCCATTGAAGCTGAACTGGATAAAATAAAAAGTGGTACATACACACAATGGAATATCATGCAGCCATAAAGAAGGACAAATATATGGACTTTGCCGCAATGTGGATGGATTTGGAGTCAATCATACTCAGTGATCTATCACAGAAACAAAGAACAGAGTACCATATGTTCTCACTCATAAGCAGACCTTGAACAATTATAATACTATAAGAAATTGACTGGCAGTAGTGGAAAACTGTCAGGGAAGGGGAAGTGGGATTGGCAGTTGAGGGAAATTGCTAGGGGAGGGAGGGGCATGCCTCATCGACAAGGCTACCTGCATGATCAATGTTTGTATACCTAACCCTGAATTGTACTCCACATCTTTATAATTTAAAAAAGGAAAAGAAAAAAAAAGAACAGAGGTTCAAGAACTAAACCTTGAGAAGACATTATGTTCATGAGAAACATAATTATGGGAACAGATGGACCAAAAGTCCAGCTAAGCAAGATAAATATACTTACAGAGATAGGGAAGATAATAGTAATATAAAATGGGAACAGATTATCACAAAACCCAAACTATGTAAAAATATTAAGTGTGAAAAATAAAATGGTTGAAATGAAGAACATAATGGCTTGGATAAATAATAGGCTAGACATAGCTGATGAATAAATTAGTAAAATAAAAGCTAAGTTTAGGAACTACCCAGAGAGTATCAATAAAAGGCAAAGAGGAGGTATAACAGAAAATCTAAGAGAATAAGAACTAATGAGTGTGCCAGCATTCGGATTATGAGTCTCAAAGGAGAGAAAAATGAAAATGAAAGTGAGGAAATGTATGAGAAACAAAAGAAATAAATGTATCAGAATTAAAGAAAGACGATCTCAAGTAAAAGAGCTCACAGAGGACCAAACAACTGGCAGAAAAAAATAGCACACTTACAGAAACTACAGGAAAATGTAAATATATCATACAATAACAAACTCCAAAAAAAACTTTTCAATAGAAAGAAAAGGTCACTTACAAATGAGCAAGCCAGCATATAGAATGCAGACAGATAATGGAAAATATTTTACAGTTTTGAAGAAAAATCATTTTAGTCTAGAATTTTCTATCCAACTAAATAGTTCATTACTTGTAAGATTGTAACAAGAAATATTGTCAGGCAGGCAAAGTTTTAAAAAGGCTTGCAACACAAAGACATACATTGAAGAATATGCTCAAATAATTAAAGAAAATATTCAAGGTATGCTGTAAGAGATATGGGAAGTAGAGATTGTAAGTGATATAAAATGTAGAAGTAATTTCTAATTTTAAAAAAAGCCAGGACAAAATGAAATAAAATGTATTCAAACTAACCTAAAATTTAAATTAAGACAATATGATATGGCTAGGGGTGGACATAGGGACCATAAGACATGAAGAAATGTTAAAGTTATTTTTTAATTAAGTAAAAGGAAGAGATAGATAATAAGAAAAGATTGACTGAGAATCAATGCATGGAAAAAGATACACTAATGTGAACCAAAAGAAAGCAGAAGTAGAAATCTTAGTATCTGACAAAACTGATCTTAAACAAAGGGGTCATGTGGGGAAAAAAAGAAAGAATAAATATATATATATACAATAATACAGCAAACCTTAGAACAGATTCCCTGCCATGCATACCACAAACACATGTGTAACTAACCCTGCATGCATAAACTATGTACACAAGGAGCAACTAAACTGTAGGGAGAAATCATAAAGTTGACAATTGCAGCTGGAGATTATAACACATCCCTATCAGAAGATGATATGCCAAGCAGGCAAACAAAAGAAGCAAAGTTTTGAAACCTATCGATATAGTTAAGACACTTGAATTACTTAATAAAAGGTATGTAAAACACAAAACATCTGAAGACTCAATAAGTACCAAAGAAGCAATCTAACATCTCCTCATACATCCAGCAACCATAATTAGAAAAAAATTGTATTTTTCAATAAATATCTTGAGTCCATACTTTGTATATTATCCAATTTTAAGGAAATTATCTGACAACAAAGATTGAATGCTTTTGAAAATAGCGGTAATAGTTCTTCATGTATCTGTTGGCTGCTCGTATGTCTTCTTTTGAGAAGTGTCTGTTCATGTCTTTTGCCCACTTTGTAATGGGATTGTTTTTTGTTTCTTTTTTTTTATTTTCAGCACGTTCATTCTGAGTTCTTTTTTTGTAGATCCTAGATGAGATGTTAGGCCTTTGTCAGACCTGGTGTTGGCAAATACTCTTTCCCAGTATGTGGGCTGTCTCCCTGCTCTCTTGATGGTTTCTTTGGCTTTACAGAAGCTTGTCAGTTCAAAGAGGTCCCACTTGTCTATCTTATCTCTTATGGCCTGTGCGTTTAGGGTTTTGTTCAGGAATTGGATGCCAGTTCCAATTTCCATAAGGGAGTGTCCTGCATTTTCTAAAGTTCTTATGGTTTGAGGTTTTACATTTAGGTCTCTGATCCATTTAGTGTTAATTTTTGTGTATGGGAATAGATGGGGTCTTGTTTGAATCTTCTGCATATGGTCAGCCAGTTTTTCCAGCACCAATTACTGAATAGATTGTCCTCTCCCCAGTGGTGGGTGGTGGAAGCTTTGTTGAAGATGAGTTGGTTGAGATATTGAGGTTTTGCTTCTGGCAGCCTCTGTGGAAATCAGTGTGGCGATTCCTAAAAGCTCCAAAAATAGACCTTCCATATGACCCTGCAATCACCCTACTGGGAATATACCCTGAAGAACCAAATCACTCTATAAAAAAGATACCTGCACACGTATGTTTATTGCAGCATTGGTCACAATAGCAAGATCATGGAACCAACCATGCTGTCTATCAAAAGAGGACTGGATAAAAAACAAATGTGGTACATATACACAACGGAATATTACACAGTCATAAAAAAGAACCAAATCATGAGTTTCGCAGCAACCGGGATGGAATTAGAGTTTATAATACTGAGTGATCTCTCACAGAAACAAAGATCTGAGTATCACATATTCTCACTCAGAAGTGGACCTTGAACAACTATCATAATACTATAAGAAAAGAATTGACAGTGGTGGGAAACTATAGGGGGGAGGCAGGGAGGGGATGGGAGGTGGGATTAACAGTAGTCAATATCTGTCTGGGGACAGGGGGCACACCTTATATACAAGGGTACCTACACAGTGCATATTTGTATACTTAAGCCTTAACTGTATCCCACAATTTTAAAATAAAAAATATGTATTAGAAAAAGAAGAAAAAAGCCAGGCTCAGTGGCTCAGCCTGTAATCCCGCGCCTTGGGAGGCTGAGGTGGGTGGATTACCTGAGCCCACGGGTTCAAGACCCGCCCGGGCAACTTGGTGAGACCTCATCTCTACAATAAATCAAAAACTAGCCAGGTGTGATAGCACGAGCCTGTAGTTCCAGCTACTCGGAAGGTTGAGGCAGAAGGATTACTGGAGCACAGCAGGTCGAGGCTGCGGTGGCCGGGAGTGGACACTGCACTCCAGTCTGGGCAAAGGAGTGAGACTCCAACTCAAAAAAAAAAAAAAGGAAAAAGAAAAAGAAAAAAAAAGAAAATAACTGTAACATATCAAGTCTCAAGAAAAATAATTATAGTTATTCTGAAGTGATTATAATCAATAAGACACAAAGAAGATACAAAATTTTCAAACAGGGAAGATTCGATGTCCTCAGTAACACCTATCATTTTATGCAAGTTTAAATTGTATTTGTCTTAAATAAGAATTTAGATGAATTCAAGAAAATGTTGGTCTTACCTTTTTCCCCGAGATTTGAAGCAGCTGTGAAAGTATTTTACCTGTTGAGATAACTCTTAAGATCTGACACCAAGTGTACATTCCATCCTGTCCTTGGCGGAAAATGAAATGGACCTACCACCTTCATTCCATCAATACAGCAATGTAATGGGGTGAATACGAGGTCTGCTAATTCCAGAGTCCATGGCTGCCATATGCTCACCTTAGGATTTTAACGGGTCTCCTTTTTTTTTGAGAAGCAGGATTTATTGAGAGGACAGAAAAGCTCCCACAGTGGAAGAGGGTTGCCCACATCTCCATTTCTTACCTAAAAAAGTGAAGGCACAAAGTCCCATGCCAGCCTGCTGTAATGCTGTCAGAGCTAACGTCATTCCTGGTATGTGGTTATTAAGTTCTTTGCTTTTAGAATCACCTTCGCATGTACTGCCTTTCAATACCAGCTGAGTAGGATTATATGTTCTAGTCAACAGTTTACATCAACCTTATTTACTGCTTCTAAAAAGCAGGTTCCAAGTGGGTAGGCATCATTTGGTACATTTTCTTCTCCAACACTAGTCTTAAAAAATAATTTTGCTTATGTTCTATAACATGTGACCAAGTGATAAAATCAATACAATCATAAGAAGCAAGGCAAATGCACAAAATTTCATCCGTTAACTCCTGTGGAAGTGTGAGAGCAAAACACTCAATTTCAAAACTGTCCATGTATTAACTAAAGTAATATGCAAATACTCTGACAATTATAGTCTGCTAACTGCAATAAAAATGATTTAAAATATTACAAAAGAGCTGTTATAATCTATCAAATTATTCATAACTACTTATTAACCAGCTTTAATTTGACATTAATAGTTGTCATTTGCATAAGTGAATCTAACCAATGAAGGCCAAGCCATTTTAAAGGTTATTTATTAATTAGGCACTTGATTAATGATTATAGAGTGGAAGATTGTGGTTTAACGTTTCAGAATTCTTGTGTCTTGTTGTAAAAATGACAATTTTTCATTTAAAACTCTAGACTTTCCTATAGTAATGATCATGTAACTTATTAACTAATAGTTACTGAGCTTCTGCAATAAAGCTTTTTGTCAAATTCCATTTACTTAAAATAAGCATAAACAATAGAATAAGTTGCTTAATTTCAAATCTTCTGCAGAGATAATATTTTTTTCGGTAATGATTCAAACCAAAATATACCTGTGTGCTGTGCCATTAAAAAAAAAGTCAGTCTTGAGCATTTGCTTGTAACCCTAGTGGTTATGAATCCCATCACTATGATGGTCACCCAGGACTCTTGCCTACCCTATGCAACAGGGATTGGGAATTTCTTTAGCAGTGAGAAAAGACAAACTTTCTGAGATGTGCTAAATCCTTCAATAGGTAGTTAGTCTTTAGGCCCTGTGCCTATATACCTTGCTTATTGGCATTCCTAACTCTGAGTGATTGTACATGCAGAACATCAAAAGAATCTACAGATGAACATACAATGAATAAGTAAGCTTAGAGATGTTGCTGAATATGTCAATGTACAAAACTAAGTTATTGCTGTATACTAAAAATTAACAATTAGAAAATGATTTTTTTAGATACCACCTAACCCCTGTAAGAGTGGCCATCATTAATAAAACAAACAACAACAGATGCTGGCAAGGATGTGGAGAAAAAGGAACACTTCTACACTGCTGGTGGGAATGCAGACTAATACAATCTCTTTGGAAGACAGTGTGGTAGTTTCCGAAGAAACAAGAAATTGACCATCCATATGACCCAGCAATACCCCTATTGGGAATATACCCTTGGAACTCAAATCACTGTACAAAAAAGATACCTGCACACGTATGTTTGTTGCAGCTCTATTCACAGTAGCCAAAACATGGAACCAACCATGTTGCCCATTGAAGCTGGACTGGATTAAAAAAATGTGGTAAATAGACACAATGGAATATTATGCAGCCATAAAGAAGGACAGATATATGGACTTTGCAGCAACTTGGGTGGATTTGGAGTCAATCATATTCAGTGATTCATCACAGAAACAAAGAACTGAGTTCCATATGTTCTCACTCATAAGAGGAACTTGAACAATTATAAGGCTGTGGGAAGGTGATTGGCAGTAGCGGAAAACTGTCAGGGGAAGAGGGGGTGGGACTGGCAGTTGGGGAAAGCAGCTAGGGGAGGGAGGGGCATGCCTCATCAACCAGGGTACCGGCATGATGAGTGTTTGTATACCTAGCCCTGAATTGCACCCCACATCTTTATAATAATAAATAAATAAATTTTTTAAAAGAAGAAAATGACTCTTTTTAATTTCATAAAAAATAGAATCAAAAATCTCAAATACTATCTAGTATCACTTAAGGATGAGGATACGTTCTGAGAAATGCATCATTAGGTGATTTTGTGATTGTGTGAATATCACAGAGTGTATGTACACAAACCTGGCTGGCATAGTCTCCTATACACCTCAGTTGTATGGTGCAGCCTCTTGTTCCTAGACTATAAACCTGTGCAGCATGTTACTGCCCTGAACACTGAAGGCAATTAGAGTACAACAGTAAGTATTTGTGTATCTAACATAGAAAGGTAAAGTAAAATATGGTATTATAATCTCCATCAAGTATGTGGTCTATAGTTGGCCAAAATGTTATGTGGTGCATGACTGCACCTAGAAATACATCTAAACAAAGGAATAAAACATCTTTTCTCTAAAAACAGCAAAGCATTGAGAGATATTAAGGAAGACCTAAATAGACGCAATGACATACATTGTTGTTAGATTGGAAAACTCAATATTGCACAGCATCAATGCTCCCAAATTAATTTGCAAATTTTATGACAACTTCAATAAAAGTATCAGTCTTTTTTGTGAACTTTGATGAGCTGATTCTCAATTATAAATGGCAACAGGTCAAGAATAGCTGAGAAAATTTTGAATAACAAATTTGGAAGACATACAAACTAACAATCAAAACTATTTTTGAAGTTGAAATATTTAAATCAGTGAATTATTGGTGAAAGAGTAATAAAAAGACCACAGCAGTAGGAGAGTAAAAAAAAAAAAGATCCCACAGATACAAATACTTGATATTTGGCAAAAATGGTTTTGTGAGGAAAAGACAGTGTTCTAATAAGTAGACACTAGTTAAAAATGTATTTGGAAAAAAGTTAATATTGACTTCTGCTTCAGCCATTTGCAAAGTAAAACAAGATCTCAATGGGAAAGGAGAAGAAAACAGGAAAATACATTTATGTCCACGGAATGATCAAAAACAGGAAAACAAGAATCACTATTCATAAGAATTAGAATTACACTATAATTAAGAATTTCTATTGATCATGATACCACTAAGAGAGTAAAAAAACAAGCTACTAAGTACACAATACATGTAATCAATATTACCAACAAAGAATTCATTTTCAGAGTATATATGTGATTCCTAAAAATCAATAAGAAAAATAAAGACAACTTACACAAAAATGAACAAAAGACATGAACTGGTTAGTCACAAGAAAGAATATTCAAATGACTAATCAGGGATACTTTAGGAAGTGAAAAGGAAAATTATTGATTATCTTATATGACAGCTTGTGTGAACTGCAACTTTCTTATGCAAACTGCTGACATGCATATGGAATCAGTAAAATGTCAACCAATGCCACAATGAAATATCATTACTAGTATATCTAAAACTTAAAAATCATGCCAAGTATTGTCTAGAACGCCTTCACTGCTGGAGGAGAGGTAATTGTTCATAACATGTTGGAAAATTTGGTCATTATTTACTAAAGTAAAATGTATATTTTCTGTGGTTCACCTGTTCTAGTCCTAGGAATATGTTCAACTGAGCTTTGTACTAATGGGAACCAAAAGACATACACAGAGATTGCTCATAACAATAGAAAATGAGACAAAGCCTTATGTTCATCAACAATAGTATCAATTAATTTTGGATATGCCACACAATGGAAATATTCAGGAATGAAAATGAACTACAACCATAGATAATCCTCAAAAACATAGCATTAAGCAAAAGCAGCTAGAAAAAAAAAAGGAAGCCTGACTGTTATATTCCATAGACATAAAGTTCTGAGTCAGCCCAATTCATCTTCAGTGTGAGCTGTCAGGACCCTAGTTGCTATGGAGAGGGCTGAGGTGTAGCGAGGCCAGAGGGCTGGGAGAACTGTGGCTGCTTGTATTCTATTCCTCCATCTGGCTGCTGATTACCTGTGTGATCACTTATGATAATTTGACAAACTACAAATCTTATGATTAACCCTTTTTGCTACATATTTTACACTTCAGTAAAGATTCATTAGAAGTATGTTTAATAATTGCACCAGGTTCCTCTCAGGATAACATGAAAGAAAATAATGGATGGAGTATACACAAACAGAAAGCGGATTAAATGTTCAACTAATTCTCGGTGTAAACAATAATTTAAGTCAAAAAATTCTCAGGAGCATGGGTTCAATTTACATTACCTAGAAACCTGCTAGAAGTTTTCACATGTAGTCAGAATCTTTATTTCAGGGAAAAAATTCATAAATGTAGACATAAAATCAATCTTAACAATACTAAATGCACAATTTAATATGAAAATGCTCTTATTCTGTTGACAAGGTCTATAAATTGATGCAATATAAATTTTTGGCAAGAATATATGTTTATTTAAAAATATAAATTCTTAATTATTGCCAAATTTTCTGTTTCTTTGTGTATGAGAAGCAGAAAAATATCACAAGCAAAATTTGACCTTGTCGTGTAAATACCAGAGCTTTCTCACTTGTCAGTTCAGTCTTATTTGACTGTCCACACTACAAAGTCAGGCAGTCTGCATTCTTAGCTACAAACATCATCAAGAAAATAAAACTAGATTCTAGCAATAAAATGAGATCATATGGTGAAAAAAAGAAAAGAAAACTAAACCAACAACAAAAATCACAACATCAAAGTCATAGTGCTTGATTATCAATACTGAGTAATAACGGTACTCTGATAGCTTTCAAAGCTAGTAGTGCTGAAGAAAGTGATTCTATGGAGACATTTTATAATGGGACATTAACATGAAAATGAAATGTATGGTAACTGCTGAGTGTCATGTTACCATAGTCAGGTGCTTTCACCCAGGTTTGTAGGGCAAATACTAGATAGACTTCAGACTCACAATTTGGGGTGAGAAATCACTAATCTATTAATCTATTAATTGTATTGAATTGACGACTCATGGAATCTCTAAAGGACACATTGCTAACATCAGAAGTACTGTAACCCAACCTCCAATACCAGGAATCCCCATTAGATGCCCATTTAGCCTTCCTAATGCAATCAAAATATGGCCCAGGACGTTCTTAGGGTTTTCTGTTCACCAGTTGTCAGCGTGTGAGCTTGTGACAATAGCAATGTAGAAGATTTTCAAAAATTCTGATACTTCAAGTCAAAAATTTATTTTCCTTCACTGGCTGTAAATTTTATATAATACAGCTTCCTCTGATGCCTATTATTATTTTCTTTTTGTTGTTGTTGTTTTTGTTTTTGTAGTCAGTTTTGGTAGGGAGTTTTATTCTCATATCCTAAAGCCAAGAACAGTAGACATACACCTGATTGAGATATCAGCATTCACGTCTGTAAAAGAATTAACATACTCCTTTTCCTCTGCTAACATAAATTACGCAACTGTGATTTTGCTTTATCTGCAAGGAATCAGAAAGTAACCCTGAATATAATGAATCATAGCAGGTTTTGAAGCCTTAATATAGACAGACTGAAGCAAAACTATACTAAGCTTGCCACTGCCCTATCCAGTACAGGCATTTAATGTCCCTCACAGAGCAATAAGCCCCCAGTCAGCCAGACTTGGAAGGAACACGAAGGCAAGACAGTTGTGCGAGGGATTTATTGCTGCCATTAGGAAAGACGGCATCTTGTGGGTAAGAAGGTAACTCATTCTTGGTACTGAAAAAGGAACAAGACTTGGGGAGAACGTGAGATCCTGGAAAACAGTCCTTAGACTAGGAAGAGGAAAAACTTCCTTCTACTTAGTGAAGAGTCTCTTTTGACTTGAGTTCCAGCGCCTGTGGCATAAAATTCCTGAAACGCTTCCCACCCGTGTTGAGCAGGAATTGCTCCGATCACTGGAAACGAGGCAGGCTAGGATGAAGGTCCACAGCTGGTCTGCAGTGGGTTCTGTGACCGCTCTGAGCCTTTGGGATAGCTGCATGTGATTCTCCGTGTGTGATTTCCTTTCATGGCCCTAAAACCGAAACATGTGTCCTTGAAGTTTTAATCTAGTTCCTGTCATGCTGTGGACAGTTAAGGAAAAGCAGGTCCTGTTCTCCGGATGGACTCGGAGAAAGCACTGTGCCCAGCACCCTGCGGCAGAGGGGCAGAGCAGCGTGATCCCTGCAGAGGCGTCCATGCCCCCGGACAAAGCTACGTGACAGGCGCCATGGTGGAGGGGCCAGCAGACCAGGGCTGAGATAAAGTGAAAAGGCTGGAGAAACTGTTTCCAGATAAGCACGAAGCAGAACCCTGGGACCTCTTGGAAAGAGCTGAGGGTCACCCAGAGAGAAGGTCATTTCTCCAGATAACAGTGGGGCCTCATGCTATCATAAGTTAATATGTAAGCTCCTACAGCCTGCGTTTTGTGTTCTTTTTCCGGATTTTCACTTGCTCTTCTCATTTATTTTTGTTTTTACTAATTTATGATCTAATATTTTATTGCAAGTGTCCTTGTTATAAAATGCTGGGTAGACAACAGGCAGAAATAAAGCAGGGGTTATGTAAAATAGCAATACTAAATAAGTCAAAAAAGTACCCTTCTAGATTTTCACTTTAAGTGCGTTAACATTTTCGCTGGCAGTGTGACCCAAGGTAATGCTCTCTGTATGACTCTGGTCTCGTTTCTTTCTCTGACACATGAAGGAGTTGAGTTGGACGCTGTCTGAGGTTCCTCCTGCCACTAGGATTCAACCATGAAATTTATGTTTCTGTAACTTGGTTTATTATACTGAAAACATTTTCTATTAAGTGAAGGATTTCATTCCTGGAAATTTGATCACTAAAAAAAATATTGATTGAAAATCTCCAGAGAGGCTGTGCTATATTTTCAAATAGCTAAATATGAATACTATGAATATTTTCTGAGAGAAAAATGTGAAGAGTTGGAAGCTTGTAGTCTTAGAAATGAGAACAATCCTATTGTTTTCACACTGCACTTCACTTACTTTAGAAGTCACATAGTAGTTTACAAGAATTTAATATACAGAATAAATAGTACATCGCTGTGAGACAAGGTATGTGCAAACAAAGAAATTGTGCCTTAAGGTTGAACTAGACAAAAAAAATCTCTTCATGTTTACATACAGAATAATCAAAGGAACAAGTAATATATCTAATTCTGTCTGAAACTAAATAACTTTGAGGTGTGGTATACATGGAATGTTTTATTAAGATATCTATATAATTATTTTTATTCACACATGCATGCATATCAATGTATGCATTATTTTACCACTCATTTGATCAACAAATGTGTTGACCACCTAATATGTGTCCAGAGATCAATATAGAGAAAAAATTATATAAAATCTTCCCTCCAAACTAAAAATTGCAATATTCTTCAGTGATTTTTCCAATTCAAAATGAAGCTTCTAAATTGGATTAAACTTCCCAATTAATTGAGGAGAATCATAACTGCCATGGTTAATATTAATAAAAATCTTTACTCTCCTGGACAAAGTAAAGTTCTAGCCTGTTTGTAGCCCGAATTCCTTATCTATTAAGTGAAGCCTCCCAGTTATAACCTTAAGGTGCTTTCAGGCTTTTCTCAAGCAAAGAGGTAGATCATGAATAAATTTGATCTTCAGTGTTAAACCAGGAGTGTTCAATCCTCATGGACAGGTGCTAAGTAGTTGCACAAAATGTCAAGCAGCTATAAAAAGAAGATAAAAGGAAATCTCTGTTCAGAGGAATCACCAAATTAATGACACAGTCATTTTTTCTGACAATGCTCCCTTACCACTCCTTTTATATAAGAATAGATGTCACATTTCTGGTGTCTTGAATCCACGATGAAATCATGAGGATAGAGAGTATCATATTTAAATAAAGACCAGATAGTTTTTATGTCTTTACTTTGGTAGCTCCAAAAACAATGGTTTCTGAAAAGAAATCCTGATACTGTTAACAAAAACCTAGAACTCTTATATGGCTAATTACACAAGTATTCTTGAAATTCAAATAAGAAAATCATAGAATGTGACTAAATGAGGCAACTTAAGAACAAGGGGTCTTCCTGACAAGAAAGTCCCTCAGAAGAAGAACTAGATGTGATTCTGATTCCTGATAAATAATTATCTTACTGATTATTATAAGGCCCTTTCTACAATAAATAAGTGTCTGATTCTTCTTATTGCATATGTGAACTCTCAATTCCACATTGTAATTCTAGACATTCTCTAGAATCTGAAATGCTAATCACTAAGTTGTATAACCACTCTAAAAAAAATTAGAGATACCCTGTCCACATCATCCACTCTGCATGTCAGGTAGTAAAGTGGGAAGAGTGGTGAGGGGAAAAGTGGAGAGAAGAACACAAAAGAAATGTCAAAGGCAGCCTACACCCTAGAAACCTCCAGACAGGAACGGGAAAACATGAGACATTTTGGATTTTTATCTCACTTCCCCAAGATGGAACAAGAGGGAGGCTGCAGACTTGTGTAGACTCTGGTCTCTCAGTTCAGCACAGTGTTCAATAAAGGACAGAAGTGGCTTCAAGAGATGTAGCCAATGGAGACAGCAGGGGTCTGGACTGGGAGAATAAAACAGCAGCGTGTATGGATTTTGAAGTGAAAACTAAGGGGGAGTCACCACTCCAGTGGTCACCATCCCATGCCACCTAAAGATGGACATGCATATCAACAGAATGGAATTGAGAGTTCAGAAATAAACTTCCATCTATGGCCAGTTGATTCTCAACAGGGTAGCCAAGGCTATCTGATGGAAAAAGTAACAGTCTCTTTGAGAAAGGGTGCTGAGACAAATGGATATCCACATGCAAAAGAATGAAATTGAGCTCTTATATCACAAAAATTAACTCAAAATGCAACAAAGGCCAAAATTTAAGAGCTAATATCCATAAAACCCTTAGAATAAAATATAATATAATTCATGACCTTGGATTTGATACTATAACACAAACACAAGCAACAAAAGAAAAACAATAGATAAATATCACTTTATTAAAATTAAAATTATTGTGTACTATAAAATACCAAGAAAGTAAAAAGACAGCCCATAAAATGAGGGGAAATATTTGTAAATATCTGGTAAATGTCTAGTATCAAGAATATGTAAGGAACTCATAAATCAACAACAAAAATACAAACAACCTAATTAAAAGAAGAGCCAAAGACTTTAAAAGACATTTCTCAAAAGAAAATATACAGATGACCAATATACATATAAACAGATACTCAACATCATTAGCTACTATGGAAATGCAAATCACAACCACAAAATACCACTTCATACCTACTAGAATTAGTTTTTTTAAAAAATGATGAGTATTGATGAGGATGTGGATAAATTGGAATTCTAATACATTGTTGGTAAAAATATTAAATGTCACAGCTATTGTGAAAACCTTTGGCAGTTCTTCAAAAAGGTAAACATTGAATTACCATGTAACCTATAAATTCCATTGATAGGTATCAAATGAAACAAAAGCACGTGTCCACACAAACATAAACATGAATATTTATAGCAGCATTACTTATAATAGTCAAAAGAGGGAAACAATCTAACATCACTAACATCTGAAAAGATAAGCAAAATGTGGAATATTCCATACTGTGGAATATTATCCAGAAATAACCAGGAATGAAGTACCAATACATCTGTAAGAAGGATGAACCCTGAAGACACTATGCTAAGTGAAAAAAGTCACACACAAACGGTCACACACTTCATGATTCTATTAATAGGAAATATACAGAATAGGCAAATCCATAAAGACATAGATCAGACTGGTAGTTTTTAGAGGTTGAAACAAAGGAAAAAGGAAAATGGAAGTGAAATTTGAGGGACATGGATTTTCATTCTGTGTGGTGAAAAAGTTCCAGATCCAGATAGTGGTGATGTTTGCACAACACTGAAAAGTGTCTAATGACACTTAATTATACACTTTTAAATGGCTAAAAAGGTAATTTTATGTGTGTATTACAACAATCAACACTGTATATATGTGTATTACCCCAAAATCCAAAATACCAGAAAGAACCACTTGTGTCTCCGTGACTTGAGTTTGCAGTTCCATCTAAGTCAGCCATTTTGCAACAGGGACCAATGACTAATCTAAGACACCTCTCAGCTCTGAGAACACCCTCTTTCATTAACACAAGCAACCAAATATCCACCCCAACACCTCTTTTATAAGAGCAAGAGGAAAAATAGACTATTTGAGAGGCTATGCAATTACCCAAACAGAATGAACTTTTACCTAAAGTGGCTGTTTTCATCATTGCAAAGTACTGCATCTACTGGATTATGACAAAAATTTTATACTTTTAATATATAACTTAAAAAAAATTGTCTGCAGATGGGGGTTGCTACCGGTTAAATTATGTCCCCAGAAAGATATGCTGAAACTGTAAAACCCAATACCTCAGAATGTGACCTTATTTGGAAATAGGGTCGTTGTAGATGTAATTGGTTAAGATGAGGTCATTCTGGAGTAGGGTGGCCTGCTGTCTTTAAAAGAAGACAGAAGCCAGGCTCAGTGGCTCAGCCTGTAATCCCGCGCCTTTGGGAGGCTGAGGTGAGTGGATTGCCTGAGCCCACGGGTTCGAGACCCGCCTGGGCAGCGAAACCTCATCTCTACAATAAATCAAAAAATCAGCTGGGTGTGGTAGCGCGCGCCTGTAGTTCCGGCCACTCGGAAGGCTGAGGCGGAAGGATCGCCGGAGTCCAGCAGGTCGAGGCTGCGGTGGCCGGGAGCGGCCACTGCACTCTAGTCTGGGCGACCAAGTGAGACTCCAACTCAAAAAAAAAAAAAGAGAAGACAGAGACAGGCAGGGAGAACCTTATGTGATGACATAGCCAGAGACTAGAGGGATACAGCTCCAAGGCAAGGAGCCCAGGCTTACTTCACCATCAGTAGCTAGGAAGAAGAAAGGAAGAATTCTCCAATCTCAGGGAACATGACCACACTGACCTTAATTCTGGACTTCTGACCCCCAGAACTGTGAGAGTTACTTTTCTGAGGTGTTAAGCCACCCAGTTTGTGTACTTTGTTACAGAAGCCCTAGAAACTAAGATAGGGTTCCATAAAGGAAAGGAGATGAGCTAGAGAGGTTCCGACATGAATGTCTGAATGCTACATGCATGAGATAAGGGCTCTTCTGCAGGACAGACCCGAGGGGAGCGAGCTCTGCTGTGTGCCTGACCCTGCTCTGAGCACTTCTTAATCAGCATTTTAGTTCATATCAAATATCATCTAGTACTCCGACCATACAATGAAGTTCTAATGCTGTCTTCAATTCAGAGACAAATCAACACTAGTTCGGTTTAAATAAGTATCCTTTCAAGGAATGTACTATTCTCCTCTACAGATGTCCTTCTGGTGAGTAACTAAGAGCTTGCGCCATTGTGCAACTCTCATTGTATTAAGGACTAGAAATTCAAAATATTTAATTTCGATGAGAAAAATAATTGGTAGCCCTGTCTTTCTTCAAAGCTTTTTAGATCAAAGTTAAATCTATAATAAAAAGAATGACACAGACCTGGTCTCTGTTATATCCATGTAATGTGCTAATAATCATTATACCTAATAAATTGAAGTGGCTCAAATATTACTCTGATTATGATGCATGGAGAAAAGCCTTTTTAAACCATTACACTCAAAACAAGTATCTGCTTTGGGGGGATTGATTGCAGGTTTAAAAGAACTAAAATTACAATTTAAATAAAAACCACTGCAGACCATTCTAGATTTAGACTACTTTAGGAAATTTTTCAAGTTCTTGGTTGCCAATAATTATGGGATGTTTGACTCATATTTTATCTGTTTCCTTTTTTAACCTTCTTTGTTCAAAAAGCATTTCAAAACAACTGTAAAATGCTACTAAATGATAGAAGGTCTCGGAATCTTGCAATACCCATATATCAAGACCGTGTATGGAAATCAGAGAATCTGTAAATTCCTCCAGACATACTGTTCACAATGAAGTGGTTTATTGCTGAATAAACATTAGTCTCAGAGGAAGCAAGTGCCATTTCTCTACCTCCAGATTTTTCTAATTCATATTCTTCAGGCTGAAAGCAAACATGTCAGCTTGAATTTGCTTCATTCTTGCATACCCTCATTTCAAAATATCAGGAGCTTCCACTGTTTGGCAAGCCCTAAAGCCTTGCAATTGATTTTTGTCATTATTATCAATTTTGGCACTCCACCAAAACCAGCAGAGTGGGCTTTAGAATTTAATTGTTTTGCAACAAACATAAAGTAACACAAGCATAAACTCCAGCTTTTATACATGCAAATTTATTGTGCATGTGTATATTATAATTCTTCTTTTGCTACAATACAAGATATAATATTTTTATAGACTAATAAAGTTTTATAACTAAAATATAATTAAGTAAATGAAACACTGATAAATAAAACCATATAAGGTACTTCTGGAATCTAAAACATAGTGGTCTGTAGAAGACATTTAAGTTTATAAAAACAAAATGTTAAAAAAAATCCATGCATGTTAAAATTCTCTAATGATACAAATAAGCAAACCATCTTCTATAGAAATGTGGCAAAGGTTGCTGTTACATATCGGCATAATGACACACATATCCCTTGAGCTTTACCAACATAATAGACTTACCAACCTTTCTCTCCTAGCTCCCCACACAGCACAAAGAGACTCCAAGAACACACTTTTGTTCCAAGCTGAACAGTACAGAGGACTGGAGATTAGTAGTTTTACATGCACAAATATATTTGTTCATACATTTAATTAACAAATATTTATTGTTAAGCAATAATTACATCAATAACAAAAAGTTGCAGTTCCTACCTCTAGGGTCTCACTCCCAAGTAAGCAGAGTGTGGCACCACCTAACCGCTACTGTGTAAGGCATGTGTTAGTTATCAGTTACTGAATACCAAATCACACCAACACTCAGTGGCTTAAAATGACCCACATTTATATCTCAGTATCCATGTGTCAGGGTGTCCTCTGCTTCCTTTTCTCTTACAAGACTGTATTCAACACTCTTAAATTAGGATTAATTTTTATTGCCAAGAAGAATCTCTCTGAAAACAGTGTTTATAATGAAATGACTGGCAGAATTTTAAAAATAACGGTGCAAATGAAAACACTGTAGTAATTTAAAATGAGTTTTTTGGTTTGAGGCCTGTCAAAATAATAGGCTGGATGTTATTTTTAACTGGTTGGTTGGTTTCTTTACTAATACTTCATTAAATATTCAAAATCTTTGGTTTGAGCTAATTTTGTATCACCTCACCTAAGATGTTAAACATTCAGTGTTGTTAATCTTTTGAAAGAGCATTTGTCACACTAGATAAGCAAGCAATGAAGAAATATGCAGAAATGAGCTTCCTACTCAGTGATTTACTCAGAATAAGTGCATCCTATAAAATGTTTGACCCAAAGTATTTAGCTATAACAACCCAAGAGCCAATAAAACCTGGGTTACATAAGAGAGTTCATCACAATTTATATGGACAATACAAAAAAGAAAAAAATTAACTCTGTGATAACCTGAAAGCATCAAAGTTACAGTACTAAAAGCAAAACAAAATAAATCTTAAAAAACTTGAAAGAATAGTAAACCCAAACTTCTGCAATTGCATTCATCATTGGAGAAATAAAGCTTAAAGGCAATATAAAATGCTACTTTTTAATAGCATTTCCTAGCTTGCAAAATTTATATCACTTTTACACTCCATAGGTAAAACAGAAATGATTATTGCTTCTTTACAGATAAACTATTTAATGGATTTTTAAAATTCCATTTATGCAACAAAAGTAATAATTTCCAATGCTTCAGGTCACTTACCTTCTGACTCATTTAAGAAACAAAAATAAATGATGTTTTTCATCCCAAATTACACACTATAATTTTATGATTCATTTAAGCCATATACATATTTATAAAAGTTCTGAAGAGATTAAGAAATTTAGTCAACTTCTGATCATTTGTTTGTCTGGAGTCAAAGTTTTCTTTCTGATTTCTAACCCAGTGTTCTCACCACTAACAACCTGTTTTGAGAAAACATTTCTCTCATTTCAGTGTGCCACCTGAATCAGATTATTCATTGATGTTTATACATTAATCAGTGAAACACTTCCAGTCACCTTCCACTTAACAGGTATCGAAGTATGCCAAGTGGTGAAGTTACAGGGGAATTGGTGTCAGTCTTGCCCTCAGAAGGCTTAGTCTAGCAATGAAATGTGCACATTTTCTAAAAGATGTTGTGACCAGACAGAGGGACAAGTGTAATTTCTTCAATAGCATGTTCATTTAGAAAGTCATTTCATGTGACAGCCATCATCAGTTATCAAGTTAAGACTTGAAGACTTACAATTTCAAGTTCAATACTCCACAGACGTCTCTCTTGCAGTGGAGGGGTTGCTCCTTGGAACCTGTATGGCTGTGAGGACTAGCTCATTTAGTTCCGGGTGAGGAGAGCTGAAAAGAAATACAATACACAGTGCAAAACAGCACCTTCTCAACTGACAGGTGAGCCCCTCATGGAGCTGGACATGCATTCCTGAATCCTGGCTGAGTGCCACTCAGAGTCCTGTCACAACGGGGTCTCTCTCATCCATTTAGCCATTCATTCAACTAAACCTACTGATGCCTATTCAGTGCCAGTCCTTAGTGGTGATGAGATAACACGGACAAAACCATGAACAAGACAGGTGGAAAGCCCTGCCCTGGTGGCACTTATTGCAGAAAATGACATGTCAGGCAGGTAAAAAGGTGAGTGGCAGAGGTTAGTGGCAGGTGCCAAAAAAAAAAGCCTGCTTAAGACAGAGGTAGGAAACACTACCTCCAGGAAGTAGAGTTAGGTCCACAAGAGTTTTGGGTGGGAGCAGGAAGGTCTTACTGAGAGGGTGTGGATCCATGTCAGCAAAAACCTGAAATAAGCATTTTCCTCATGCAAACATGGCTAGTGTGGGAAGCACGCCTGGCCTGGGCTCCCCCCTGTGAATGGGCCCTCCTGGCCACAGGGTTCCACACATGGTTCCCTGTCCCCTTTCCTCCTGATCCAGGCCTTCATCCTGCAAACAATGCCTATGTATCCCTTGTCTGTCCTGCATCCCAGCTCTCCATGAGACCCCATGTTTCATTTACATGTTAGCCCATGTTAATCCTTACAACATAGCATGCACTGCAACACCACATGGCACACATGTAACATATATTTAATCCTTACTGAAAACCCTCTGAAGCACTCACTGTTAATATTCTCTCTTTACAGCTGAAGATGCTGAGATCAGGCTTGTGTCAGGTCCCAGCAAGTAAGGGGCAGAGCGCGCGGGTGAGCCATCTGCATGACATTTTCCTCTTTAGGGAGATTCTGAAATGGAGAAAGGAGAAGTCTGAACACTTTGATCTTCTTTGAAATTTGAATGGAGTTAGAAGAAAAACTGAGAGCAATGCTCTATTTACCACAGGTTGAAATAGTTTGTATATCAGAAACACATTGTTCCTTTGTTCCAGGAAACCACTTGAAGGAGTTATTTAGTTATGCAAAGGAAAAGCAACAAGAGCTGTGGCTCCAAGGAGAAAATTGCTCTGCACAAGAATGGAGAAAAAGCATCTAAATAATAAACTGAGTGGTGTTTATACATGTTGCCACCACTGCTTTTATTAACAAGAGAAATTTGTGGTGAGCATAAATTGAGACTACTGTTCCCTAAAAACTAGTAACTGTTTAAGTGGAGTCTATTTTTTCAAGAAATAAGAAGATGAAAGTCTTGTAGTAGATAAGGGCACAGAGTCAAACCTCTGTGGTCCTCTGACCACTGGTGTGCTGGGTCTGCACCCAAGTGATAGCAGAGTGCCTAGGTGACACCACAGCACCCAGCAGGGCACAGTCTCTCTGCCTGCCTCTTTGGAAGTGCATGGAATTTGAGACACTGGAGAAACTTTGGCATGGCTTTGGCCTCCTCGTGGGATGTGGCGGTGGCAGTGGCAGTGGCAGTGATGTTGCTCCTTCCAGCAGCTTTGAGGACAGTGGCAGCATCTACAAATATCTGGGACAGAGGGACAGACCTGTGGCTCCAACCTATGGATGCACATAGTGCATAGAGTTCATTTGTGAGAAATTTCAGAAAGTGGTATTTCACCAGGTCAGGGTATATCTAGAAATCAGGCTGTCCTTGACTTTGGAATTACTGTGATGTGGGCATTAAATACTAGTGTATCACATTTCACCTCCAGGAACAACTTTCCAGGAACTCACTTTCTAAACTTCACCTTTACTAGGATCTGAAACACGATGGTCTCTGTTTACTCATAGGTCTTCAAGGGTGGTAGAAGAACACAGGCCCGAGAGTACTTCTTAAACCAAAGACACGCTTTATAATCAGTGTCCTTGCTTTAGCACTTCTCTGTTGGCTTCCTCTGAGGCTGCATTTCTGAAGTGTTTTTTATTTTCTCAGTAACATCTTTTTCCCATTTCTTTATTTTTTAACCCCCCAAAAACAAAGTTTAAAACTATTGTCAATATCTATATTGATATTTTAAAAGTCATAAAGTAGAGGGGTTTTTTATTAAATATTCAAAGAAAATTTTTACAAACAACTTTTTTTAACAAGTTTTGCACAACGGATTTCATACATTGAGATTCATAAAAAAAAATCTCAGCTATTATAAGAAGATATGGATACACATAAATTCCAGATGGATCCAAAGAGCTATAACAATACAAAATTTTGATAAGTTATGGAATTTCTAAAATGTAAAAAGTTATGAGCATGATGTTGAACAATACATTGAATGGGTGATAATCTATGGAAGTTTACACTGAAGAGGCTAAAAAAATCCTGTAAAAGACAGACATATTTAATTGTATTTTCAAAAAGTACATTGTACCTGAGTTTCAAGTCACTGACAAGTTAAAAAAATACACTGCACCAAAAAATATCAAAATATTTGGAAAATAATTTTGGTGCTCTTTCCTGCTGATGCTAATAAGTGGTTCATAACACATAGACAACAGAAACCAGCAAGAAAATTGGTAAAGGGCATGCACAGGAAAGTCCTAGAAAGGCAATTCCAAACAGTCAGTGAATCTTTTACTAGAGGCTTAATCCTATAGTCTTTAGAAAAATGCAAATCAAATTAAAAATGAAATATTACTGTGCAGTCCCCAGGCAGGCAAACACTTAACAGGAGTATCAAACCTTTGGTGAGAAGGAAGGTGAAGAAGTGGTCTCATGCAAGGCTGGTGTGCCGGAGACCAGCTCCAGGAAAGAGTCGGGGCCTGAGGCGGAAGAATCAGGAATGGTGAAGAAGAATGACAGGAGTCAACTTCTTGGGTAGAGTTCCGGACTCTGCCAATTTTTATTCAATTCTCACATGCTTATATAGTGCCCCCTGTACCCACAAAAATGCACCCTATGTTATACATTATGCTTTCTTTTCATTTATGGGGAAGTTGACCTTTACAATTACCATCTTGTTCCTTCCTGCTACCGGTGATGTTATTTATGTCTGAACCAACAGACAAGAGCAAAACAACAGCTACCAGGAATTATCAGTTATGACCTGTAACCTTTAGGTCAAACAATTTTCTTACTTCTGCTGGTCCACTTCCTCTTAACTTTATGCCCCACCTTTATACCTATTATATGAGTTAGCAGCAATATATTGGCTTACTTTTTATAACTATTTCTTTCTAAAATTCTTTTACATCCTAAATTTACTAAAGCTAAACACCATTTCTACTTTATTGTTAATTAATTTTAATTACTTTATCTTATTATATATTTCTTATTTTATAAAAAATCATTAATCTAAATTTACTCTTAAATTTATATGTGTTTTCTATTATGCTATTACTTATCTCCTACATTCATACTATCACTTTATATGCTTATGATACATTTCTAATATTTATGTCATTACCTATACTTATAGTATATCTACTTTATTCTAAAATTTATTTTAATCTTACTATCTATATATTTCTACCTAATTCTTTAATCTAACCCTTATTTTGATTATAACTATACTATAATGTTCCTAAAACTTTGAGTTATGTCTGCAGCTTGCTTTTCCCAAATGCAGGTCAAAACACGTCTGTTTTTGGAGACGCTTTGTCTTGTTTTAACAGACTTCCTCATCAATCTTACCTGTCAATGTTGCTATTTTAGTATAAGGTATGTTAACCATTATAAAGGGAATGAAGAAATACTTATTTTCCTTCTAGCTAATGGTTTCAGAAATTGCATGGGAACGGAGATGGTAAAACATTCCCTTATGTCTCCAAGGGGTATATTTTTTGCTGTTAGGTCTTCCTTATGTTTCTATACATAACTTTACTGCTAGATCAACATCCTTGCACATCCTGGTTAATGTCTTATTTGTTACAAGGGAAGTGTTTTTTGTTTTGTTTTAAGCCTATGCACGCATTCCTTTAAGACCTAAGGAGTCCGTCAACAGGATCCATGGGGCTCTGTCTCCATCATGGCTGCTTCTCTCTGGGGCTCTACTACCAGTCAGCATTTTTCCCATTTTTGGGTAACCTCCATTTTGCCTCTTTAAGGGTTGCGGCTTCCGGCACTAGTGAAAACACCTTGTTGCCTTCCCATCCAACAGTATCCAATACATTTTAAAACATGCTGTTTCCCCTGGCCATTCCATTTCTAGGAATCCTTGCTATAGCAATGAGAATAACAGTTAATAAAGTTACACGTGCAAAGATGTTTACTGAAACATTTATACTGACAAAGTCAGAGTGAGGCGAGGAAAATGAATGTCCACCAAGAAAGAAACTAATCAAGTAAGAACAACTTCAGTCAGTGACAGACCGTATATAGGGCAGTAGTCCCATCACATAATAAGCATCTCTTCTATGATTAGATAGACAAATACTTAACACTGATACAGTTGCCTACGGTATTAAGCACAGTTACAGGTTGTAGAGGTGTGTAGCCAAGGAGCAATAGACTGTACCATACTGCAAAAATGTGTGAGTGCTGTGCCTTCCAGGTTGATGTAAGGACAGTCTGTGGTGTCCACACAAGACAAATTCACTTATTGCCGCATTCCTTACAACGTGTTTTCTTTGTTAAGTGATGCTCAACTGTAATGTCATATCTGTGCCTTAAATGCCATGCAACCAATAAAAAGAATAAACTGGTTTCTATATCAATTTTACTTTGAGGAACTTCCATTAAAGATGATCAAAAAAGCAACAAAATATGGAGAGTGTGTATAAGCCAAATTGTTAAACAATGACTAGCAATATTCTACAAATCCAAAAATATGCATATACATTTTTAAATACAAGTAAGCAAATTTTACATGTGATTATACGAGTATTAAGAAAAGTACAGAGTAATACACATCAAGCACTTATTATGAGTTAATTAGAAGAACAGTTGTGGGTACGGGCGATAATTCAACTGAAGGTGGAAAGATTGTAGGGGGGAGGATAAAGAAAAATGACTAGCATTGATACTTCATCTGTTAAAGCTGTATTTATGTCGGCATTTATAGTCATAAAACATAGAAAATGTTTAAACATTTAAGGTCTGTTGTCCTGTTTGCGAAGCTGATAAAAGACAAACATCAAATTCCCAGGAAAATCCACATTTGCACGCAAACACAAAAATTTGCTTGTGGTTTTAAAACTCACCCCTGGACACCCGATTAAGGCCATCTCAGTCACAATGTGGGAGTGTGAACCAGGGACCACAGCTGAGGGAATTGACTCAACCAACTCAGCATTTCAACAGTTCCAGTGGTGTTCTGACCAAATCTGGCTGCAGAGTCAATGGTTCTCCCCTCTAAACACAGCCTGTGTGCATTCAAGGAGCTGCTGCAACCTGATGCCTGTGATCAAATGTATGTGCCTCCTTCATAAGTCACGCTAAAGCCCATGTTGTTGTTGTTTTTTATGTCAGGAGAATTAGGGAGCTTGAATTTTTATACAAGAAAAGTCTTAGATTTCTGAGGAAATTCTTCTACGGAACCAAATTAAATCAATTCATTCTTTTTGGCAACTGAAACACAGAACCTTGGTGCAGGGCACACTCTTTCCGTTGCTCCATGCCTATGTCAAGATATTATTTCTTGAGCCTCACAACAAAGCACGGGAAACCAGTCAAGACCATCTTCCGTCAAAGTGTCCAGGTAGAAAAGGGAGACAGATGGCCGAGTTTGGTGGTTCAGCCTGTCATCCCAGTGCTTTGGGAGGCCAAGGCGAGTGACTTGCCTGCGCCCGTGGGTTCAAGGCCCGCCTGGGCAACTTGGTGAGACCTTATCTCTACAATAAATCAAAAACTAGCCGGGTGTGGTGGTGCATGCCTGTAGTTCCAGGTACTTGGAAGACTGAGGTGAGAGGATTGCTGGAGCCCAGCTGGACGAGGCTGTGGTGGCTGGGATCGTGCCACTGCCCTCCAGTCTGGGCGATGGAGTGAGACACCCATCCAAAAAAGAAAAAAGAAAAGGGAGAGTGCTAACTGGTGTGGAAACATGGAGGCCACCCTAGCAGTGGGGTTGGAGCTGGATTGCCTTCTTCCAACATGCAAGTCTTTCAGCCATAAGGTGGAAGTGCTTTTTTGAAGGTCAACATTTTTAGCAAAGGTATCTTGAGAGGGCCATGCAGCAAACCTACCCTCGATTACAGCCTGCCAGGAGCAGGGCATGGAGAGTCAAAGCGAGCGGACACCATCTCTCCTTGCTGTGCAAGCCCAAAGCCACCCTGAGGGATGAAGCGCTGCCAGGTCACACAGGGACTTGGAAATGGGACAGCTATAGATAGGGCACTAAATGAGTACAAGACACTCATTCATCTTATTGACTGTGCTTGCAGTCTGGAGAGAATGCATTTACTTGGTGTACAACACAAATAAACTTCTCTAGTACCTTTGACACAAAGGCGTCCAAATCACTTTTCAGCAAAGCACGTACTGAAGTGTGCCAGTGCACTGTCTGGGAAGGACCGGTTCAGCAACAGAAGATTAAAGTTTAGGCTTGAATAAGGTTTTACACGGACTGTATTGTTTTCTAGGTTAGATTGTATTTAAGAATGGGGGAATGTATAAGTGCGTGGTCCATTCTTCCATTCCTGGAAGTGTTGACATTCATGAGCACAAAATGCATACTGGATGATCTCAGAAATACACTCCAGGTAGTTTATTACTGAGCTTTGAAATCTGCATTTCATAATACCTACTCTGATCTAGCACTGACTGACTCACAGTACAAATTACTTTGGAAGCTACTCACGTTGGCTCTGAGCGACCTGGCTCGACTTGCTTCCTCGATCGACTCAGCTGGATGTTGGCCACCAGTCTGCTGCCTTTTCTCTGTGTGGGCCTGGCCCAGCCCACCACTACCTAGATGATGTTTTCGATCTCTTCATAGCTGTTTCCAACCTGTGATGGCAAAGACAGTGATGGCAAAGGCAATGTATTCCCCTTAGACTCCCTTGCTAAGGAAAACAAATCAGAAAAACCTTAAGAAAGGTGCTATTTCTTAACAATAACACCCAATCTATTCTGTGGATAAGCTCCTTGAAGCTCCCCCAAACTGAACATTTGTGCAAGACACAACTTGTACACCTCATCACTCTGACAATGCTCCACATATATTTGAATGTTCAGTGAAACCTCTAGTTCTACCATCTGTGGTTGGTATCTGCCCATGATCAGATACACCACATCTCTGCCAAACAGCATTTCTCATTGTGCTATATAGATGTAGCTGGTAAAGACAGAAGAAACTGGCATACATTCTTAATAGTTTTCTTTTACTCAGAATCATTTAAGGCCAGGCGCAGTGGCTCATGCCTGTAATCCCAGCACTTTGAAAGGCTGAGATGGGAGGATTACTTAAGCCCAGGAGTTCGAGACTAGCCTATGCAACATAGTGAGACCTTACCTCTACAAAAAATTTTTAAAAATAGCCTGATGTGGTGGCATGCACTTGTCATCTTAGCTACTCGGTAGGCTGAGGAGGAAGGATAGTTTGAGCCCAGAAGGCCGAGGCTGTGTTGAACCCTGATCATGCCACTGCACTCCAGCCTGAGTATCACAGTAAGACTTCTGTCACAAAAAAAAAGAAAAAAGAATCATTTAATATTTTTACTTGCTATTTTATAATTATACAGGCTATAAAGTTAAATGCTTATAATTCTGCAGGTTATCAAGAAATCCATTTATGCTGTCATATTATCTTTTATATGCTGAATGGTAATGTTTTTCTGGAGGATACCATGAATGTTAATTTGTCAATGTCTAAATAGAGCCTTGAACTTGAGAACACATGTGTGGAACAGTGTGTGCCTTCCCAAGATGAAGGGGGTTTGTTGTGGGCATAGGCATTAAGAATGAGTATGCTATTTACTAGAGAGCAATCTTACTCGCATTCAAATATTTGTAGTAATAAAGGAAATCTAAGAGAGAAAGAATGAATCTGAAAGGGTGCTGTCCTCAGATCATCACCTCATTAATTTGTCTGTGATTTCCAGTAACTCTTTGGCCATCTGCCTGATTCCTGAGCTGGTGACCTGCATCAGAACCTCCTCTTCAAAGCCACAGCAATTTCCTAGGCATTGACGGAGTTCCTGCAATCCGTGAATAGCAAATGTGTTTCTGTTTTCCATGGCTGTGTAACAAATCATCACCAACAGTGACTTAAAACAATGCAAATATTGTTTCTCATTTTCTGTGGTTCACTGGCGGGCACTCTAGCGCTGTGTTTTCCACTCCGGCTCTCACCAGGCTGGAATCAATGGGTTGGCCAGGTGTGTAGTGTGCCTCGGTTCCTTGTCCAAGCTCACTACCTGGTACTGACAGGAGTCACTTCCTCATAGGGGGAGGCCCGTGTTTCTGCCAGCCAGCAGCCAGGAAGGCCTGCAGCCTCTCCTCACGAGTCCCACTGCATGGGCAAGGGTGCATGTGAATCCGGCCTTCTTGCCGACCAGCCTGAGGATATTTCTCTGGCTTTCTCTCTGTGATCAGTCAGAGAAAACTCTTTTGTTTTAAAGGGCTCGTGTGATTAAGTTGACCCACTGAGATAATCTCCTAGTCTTATATCAACTGATTTGGAACCTTAATTCTATCTGTAAACTCCTTTCACAGCAGTAGCTAAATTAATATTTGGTGGGATAACTAGAAGAAGGTTCCAGGCCCAGAAACGTTGGGTGTCCATCCTGGAATTCTGCCTGGTACCAGATGTACAAATCTCTCTGTAGACATTTCCTCTGAAATAAAAAGTAACTAGAACTAGAAACCCTCTGTTCCCTTAAGAATCAGGTTTCAATCTGAAACATAGAGATAATAACATCTGCCTTGAAGACTGTTATGATTATGACATGAGGCAAGGGAGGATGGCTTTCTACTTAGGCCTGATGGTAGAGTTTGGCATGGACAGGTGTGCAGTAGTGGAATGCATAAGGGACAGGATGCCTGTGGACACCCTACTGCTCTCAGGAGCTTCAGACTGGAAGCCACAGGTAGCACAGGGTACAGGACACCTGTGGACACCCTACCACCCTCAGGAGCTTCAGACTGGAGGCCACAGGGAACATGATGGAAACCAATGCAAGGACCTGCCTATGAGGCCCAAACCCACAAGTCTACTGCAGACCTTCCAGCAATTGTCAGAGCAGGTTGTGTGCACCCCAGTCTCACGCAGCTCTCCCTGGACACTTGACTGCAAGATGTTTCCCTGGGCTTTGTCTCAGGGTGGTCCCTTGTCTCCTTCAGGTGTGAACTCAAACTTACCTTAACATCCAGTCCCATATTTTTCCATTGCCTTGATGTATAGAGCTCTAACTTTGTCACTATCCCCAGATTCTCTTATATGTGGTCCTTTCTTCCAGTAGAAAAATAAGCTAATGATAGTCTTTGCCTTTCTCATCCATTGCTGTGACAGAGTGCTCAATTATCACTCTTGAATGATTAGATAGAATAATGAATGAGAAATCCAGAGGTCTACCACCTCTCCTGGATAGAAACCCCTCTCCTCATCCTTCTTATGTGTAAAGAGGTGGTGTGCTCCTACATACACAGGTGAAGAAACATTGTAGCTACAGGGGTTTACACATTTTCTGTGAATTTGTCAACATCCACTCCTGTCCAGGAGCTATGGTAACATGTAAACAAAAATTGTAAATGGTCTATATCTTTACCTGAAGTTTCACTGCTAGGAGTTGGAACATTCTGGTGGAAGCTGGGTGATACCACATAAATGTAGAAAAGAGACACGTGTAGCATATAGAGACAGCGTTAACATCAGACAGATGAAGGGCTAAATTCCAGTTTCACGACTTCCTCTAGTTGTGTATACTTGAGCAAAATCCTCAAAATTTCTGAACCCCAGGGTCCTCTATGCATTCCTTTTAGTCGAGGAGCAGCTGTCCCTGCCTGGTGATAGCTGGGGGGCCTCTAGAAGGTGAGAGGATGACTGACAGTGGGTGACCAGAATGGTGCATTTCGGAAGCCTCCGCAGGGGCTGATCTCTCTCCCCTTTTTCCTCCTTCCTTCCTGTACTGCAGCAGAGAGAGAGACATGAGAGAGGAAGGAACAAACCAGGGGGAGAACAGAGGAGAACAGCAAAACCCCTCTCCAGAATATGTTTCCAGCCTGCCGCCACTGGCCTGGGGGAAGAAAGGCTTCACAGCCAAGTCAAGAGTGAGAGGGCTCATGTTTCTAGAACTGAGCATTCAAGTTAATGAATCGAGGACTAGAAGGAGAGGTGAAGTGGACAGGGAGAACCTATACACTGCTGTACTGTGTCATTTCTCAAGGAAAATGTACCTGCTATCCTTATAATCAAATAGAATTTGATTTGAGGAGTTAAATCATCTAAGAAATGGTACTAGTCCAGCATGTACTGTGTATGAAAATGCATGTTCACTTCCTCTCCAAAAACAACTTTTTTGACAGAAATTGAAATTTTCTGGAATAACCACAAATTCCAAGGGGAGTCACATTCCTCAAGAAAGATCGCTCCTAAAAGATGAGTGTGTTCTCCTTCTGCAGATATTAAAGATCAGAAGACAAAGAAAAGGTCATTTAATTTGGTGTTTAATAGGTTATTAGTAACTGCTGAAAGTGCAGTTTCTGAGGTATGCTGTGGAAATAAAACACAGATTGCAGGGAATTAAAAGAGAATGGGAAGGAAGAAATGGAGTCAACAGATATTGACGTGCTGCAGACAGAAGGCAGAAAACAGGATGATGACATCTGAGCAGGATCACACGGGTGTTTGGGAGGACGGAGAAAGGCTTCTGTGCATCTGAAGACCAAACGGGAGAAGCCAGGGGCAGGAGAAAGATTGAAGGTGCAGAAGAAATGGAGAAATGTGCACTTTAAAAAAAGGAAGGACTATTTTATTTTCATAAGAGTTACTATTTATTTTAGACCAACTCCATGTTAGACATTTTACTAAACATTGGTATAAGGTAACCCCCGCCAATGTGGTGAAGCAGATGTCGTCATGCCCATTTTAAAAATGAGAAAAATGAAGCTTATGCATCGAATAATTGACTCGAAGTCACCCAAGTTGAGTAGACTCTAAAATTTCTGCTCTTCCGTCTACCTCACTCTGATGTTTTTCTTTTTGAAAGAAGACCAGTAAAATACATGTCAAAGAAAAAAATGTGCTCAGAATAAAATGGAGGAAAATTTTGTAACCTCCTAACCAAACAATTTATATTCTTCCTAATAAAGAAGCTAAGCTAATTTACTGGGAACCTGGAAGAAATACACAATTGAAAGCTAATGAGGAATGAAGGTTTGAAATAGTCACTGTGAGAAGTAAGCTAGAAGAGCCACAAAATTTTACATTAAAAAATTGTGCTCTCTGATTTCTGCCAAAACATGAGATTGACCCTAAAGTGCTTTGTTCTTGAGCTCCTGGGCATTTCATTCACTTCAGTAATCATGCTATTTTTAGTCATGTGTATTATTGATCTGACACTCAAAACTTCCTTCAGATTGTGAAACTTTGTTTCAGAGATTATAAAATTAAGCGACATACGCTCCTCAGTGTTATAAAGCAAACCAAATTAACCCAGGTTATGAAATGCTTCTTTTTTTTTTTTAGCCAAATCATACTATTTTCTTGTTTGGGGAAATTGGTTTATTTCTTAAAGTTACTTTGAAATTGTTTTCAAGGGACAGGAAGACTTTGCCAAAATACGGTAGTATGTTTTGAGGAAATAAGTGGCAGAACAAAATGGGATTGTTATTAATCTCTGTAGTCTGTCCATTAGCCTCAGCTTTCTGATGTGGGAGAAATGGGATGCCAGTCAAAACGCATTCTTTGCATTTTTGCCAACCTAACAGAAGATGCCTTTCTTTAAATTATAGCTCATTTCATTGCCATGGTGTTATATATTAGAAATTGATTACCCAATTTCTTCTGTAATAGCTTCATTATATTTGGGGAAAGCTTTCCTTTTATTTTTTTTAAATAAGAAATAATGAGTGTATGAAAGTGAAATCTTAATTTTTATTGAGTCTAAAATTTCAAATAAAGCATGCTGACTATAATGATAGCATTAAATTGAATTTCAGTACAATTACTGTTTTCCGAGTGAAATGAGATTGCTTACAAGTTTTTTTACAATCAAATATCAATTGCTATCAATTTTTTTTTTTTTAAGATGGAGTCTCACTCTGTCGTCCAGGCTGGAGTGCAGGGGCATGCTCACGGCCACCGTAGCCTCGACCTGCTGGGCTCAGACGATCCTTCTGCCTCAGACCTCCAAGTAGCTGGAACTACATGTATGTGCTACCACACCTGGTTTATTTCTTGATTTATTGTAGAGATGAGGCCTTATCAAACTATCAACCTTTTAAAGACATTATATTAAGTCCGACACCCAGTTTTAAGCAAATAGAAAATTGATCAAAGGTGCAAACTAATCCTGGGCATATATCTTGTCAGTGATTTTAAAATAACCCTTACCTATAGAATAGTTGCTGTCTTTCACAAGTTTTTGAAATATGTTCAAACTTCTAATTAAGTTATTCATCATTTTTTGATAGCTAGGCTGGTACATTTAAAACCAAAATTCTTAAATAGCAAACTAACAAATTCCTGAGATTTGGGGAAAGGGGAAGGTTAGAAATGGAAAAATGGGAAATACCAGTTATCTGTAAAATCATTTATCTGGATACTGAATGCCTTATCTTGTTTTTGATCTTCTCTTTAGAACTTAAATGAGATATTAAATAAACCAACGTTGCTGCCCTTGAAAAATGTGCAATCAGTGGAGAAGTTCATATATATGTGAAAAATCTGGAAAACCACACAAGGATAATGTGTTCTCACACTCAACATGTGTGGAGTAACCCACTGGAACTGTGGGTGCCAGAAATACTTCTCTGAGGTTTGCAGGTAAGCGAAGCTGACCTGCAGGTGAATTACTTACCAGAGGCTCCCCTGATCACTTCTGTGAGGGACTCCACAGGAAACAGAGGATGTAAATTAAGGACAACTTGCCAAAGAAGGAGTTCTTCTGATATATTCCTCATTCATCTCTCTAGGCAACATTCACTATACTCAAAAATTCAGTTCTTATACTGCTGCCTTTTTATGTTGGGAAATACGCTTTATTTGTTGAAAAACTTTTTCATAGAATCAAGTGTGTGCCTTTTAAAATTCAATAATTACTACAGATTAATATATCTTCCATTAAAGAGAGATACTCATGGCCAGGCTCAGTGGTTCAGCCCATAATTCCAGCACTTTGGGAGGCCTAGGTGAGTGGATTGCGAGACTCACCTGGGCAGCTTGGAGAGAACTCATCTCTACAATGAATCAAAAAAATTAGCCGGGCGTGGTAGTGTGCACCTGTAGTTCCAGCTACTTGGAAGGCTGAGGCAGAAGGATTACTGGAGCCCAGCAGGTCGAGACTGTGGTGACCAGGAACGGCCACTGCACTCCAGTCTGGGCAACAGAGTGAGACTCCAACTCAAAAAAAAAAAAAAGGGAGAGAGTGAGAGATACTCCTTATAAGATAACGGGTAGCTACACGCTCTAATAGGAATTATAAACACCACTTAAAGAGCAAGGGTGAAACCACATCTATAAAAAACAGGGGATTTTTTTTCATTCAAGAGTCTGACATGATTCTCAGGATATTGAGAGAACAAAAAAGAACTGTACAGGCACTACTGTCAGTCTTCATAATCCTATTCTAGGAGCAGCAAACGTATAGTGTTCTAAATTAATTTGGAGCTTGGATAACAGAAACTATTGACCAAATCTTATGGTTCTATTAGGTCAAGCCCAGTTCTTAGCTCCTTGTACTATCTCTTCACAAAACTCTGACTCTGAGATCAGAAACTGTAAATCCTTCTTTCTTATGCCTGGGAAGAAGTAGGTGCATCATGAATAATAGTGGATGAAAAAATAAATGTAAGAATGAATGATGGAAGTATATCCTATAATAAATTAATGGGTAGAAAGGGAAAAGAAAATAAAATACAACAGGTAAGTATAATTTATTCCAGTAGCATAAGAATCTTTCAAAAACAAGAACAAGAAGCCTCTTATTTGAGACATTCTGGAATGTACTATACTTATTGAGTCCAGGTGAAAGGCAAAAATAAATGAAAGTAGATGGGGCCAAGCAAATGGAATTAACACACAAATCATCTTATCCTCCTTAGAAGCTGTCCAGCAGGACAAATTAGTCAACAAAGGACTGCTGCAAATTTCAACTCCATCCCATAGCCAAAGGAGCATGATCTGGAGATTAAGATACGGCATGAAAAACAGTCTGTTCATTTTGGAGCAAGGTTTCAGCAAAAAGGATGCAGCTTTGTGGGTCTTTTAGAAGGAGGAGGCAGTTGGAGGAAATTAGAAATGGAAAGTGTGGTTAATTCCAATGAAAGGATATTTAAACTACAGCCAGATGAATGTGATTCCAGGCAGGACCTGGTATCTGTGAGGGAAATCAAAAGGCAATCAGGAAAGCAAAGCAGGGCCCAGTGTCTTGGCTTGCACTTCCTCAACTGGAAACTCTGAGACCAGGACTGGATTCAAGGAGCTTATTTGGGAGCTTTCCAAATACCCTGGGAGGGAGATTAAAGGAAGCATCACATTCTCCTCCTGAGAGTGTAGGTAGACGAGGGAGGACAAGGCATCCACCAAGCTGAAGGAGGCCTCCATGCTGGGCCAAGTCACAAGCAGGACCTGCCCACTCTGTCACAGGGTCAGCAGGAAGCACAGGGTCCAGAGAGAGGACACACATGGGAAGCCCACTGCAGGCACACTGGGCTCTAGGGGTGGGTAAAACCACTCCTACGCTGTCTCCAACAGGACAGGGCCATTTAGAGACCTTGATCGTCTTTGGTATCCACAACCAAGTGAGAATACTGTAGACTGAATGGTCATCATTACCCTAGGTTTAAAAAAATTGAAAGAAGAAAAATAGAAAGAATGTGTGTGTGTGTGTGTGTGTGTGTGTGTGTGCGCGCGCGCGCACACATGTGTGTGTATGTGCTTTCAATTAACATCAAAAAAATTTAATAAAAGATCAACAATTGCTCCCAATTAAATATTTTGAAAAAGGAAAAAAAAAATAGTTTCTTCCTTAATAGGATAAAACAATGTTTTTTCTAAACTAAAGGTTAATATTAAACTAATTCAAAATCCTAGTTCTCTTTAAAATTTGGCAATATCAGGATGGCAAGTACACCACAAATGTTAAATGGTGTTTTAGGAATGTGGTGATACACTCAGATATAACCAGAAACACCAGGAATAAATATTGGACAAGAAAGTAACAAAACATCTTTGTATGGTTATCACAAAAGCAATAAATAAATTCCTTAAAATGCTGTTTGGATTCAAAAAATGACTGTAGGGAAAAGAAAATGACACAAAGGAAGTGAAATCTCAATAGTGTGCCTGACTGTCATCAACACACAGCCAAAAATAATAAAAACTAATATTGTATTCTTATTAGAAATGTTGAAAATGAAATTAAAAATAAAATGTGTGACCTGCAGAAAGAAAAATTCAAAACCTTCTGGAGTATTGCTTTTTTAAAAAGTCAGTAAAAAGTCTTCTAACTTACTCATGCTAGGTGAAAGATTTCAACCTCTACCAGAACACTAAAAATACTCATATTAAGATTGTTGTGGACTGCTGTGGACTTAAAGCCAGCAGGACTGCTTCAGGTCTCACCCTAATAGGCCTCTCCTCAGATTTGTGTCTGTTAATCACACCCAGCTTTGAGAATCTTTCTTCTCCTGAAATCTTCAAAATTATTTTTTTCCTGGGTTCCTACAGTTTTGAATTTCTACTTCTCACTTTTCTTCCTTGGCCTCCCCTCTGTATATATTTTCCTTAATATTAACATACTTCAGTGTTTTTATTTTTTCCTTATTCTTTTTTTTTTCCCCTTGAGTTGGCGTCTCACTCTGTCACCCAGACTGGAGTGCACTGGCCGCTCCCGGCCACCGCAGCCTTGACCTGCTGGGCTCCGGTGATCATTCCGCCTCAGCCTTCCGAGTAGACGGAATTATAGGCGTGCGCTACCATGCCTGGCTGATTTTTTGATTTTTATCGTAGAGATGAGGTCTCGTCTGCCCAGGCGGGTCTTGAACCCACGGGCTCAGGCAATCCACTCACCTCAGCCTCCCAAAGGCGCGGGATTACAGGCTGACCCACCGAGCCCGGCTTTCCTTATTCTTTATGTCAAATCCAGAATATCCAATAAGCTCAGCCTCAGTGTACTGTAATTTGATTTTGAACATATCTAATATATCTGCTCTACTCCTGAACTGCAAACTTGACAAAAACAGGAAAATCATTTAATTCTTCTTTATATACCCAGTGCTTTATTAGCATGGAGTTTATCATATAATAGAAGCTTAATAAGTATTTGTTAACTGAATGAACAGATAAAAATTTATTTCATGCTAACTTATAAACTAAATTCTAAATAAAACTTTGAGCAGACATGGTGGTTCACACCTGTAATCCCAGGACTTTGGGAGGCTGAGGTGGGAGGATTGCATGTACTCAGGAGTTTAAGATCAGCCAGTGAAACACAGTGAGACCTCATCTCTATAATAAATAAATAAATAAGAGCTTTGAAAATAATTTTTTAAAGGCCTTTCAACATGTTCTGAATTATTCTTGGAAACCAACATATTCTTAATTATAAAAATATTTTTAACTGAAGAAGAATTTATAATAGCCAAGATATGGAATCAAGCTAAAGGCCCAACATTCAGTGAAAGAATAAACTTTTAAATGTGGTATATACACACAATAGAACACTATTCAACCATAAAAAGAATGGAATCCCATCATCATGGCAACATGGATGAGTCGGGAGGACATTATGTTACGTGAGATAAGCCAGACACAGAAAAAAAAAAAAAAAACACCACAGTATCTCAACCCAACGAGAAAACTAAAAAGTTGATCTCATGCAGGGAAAGAGTAGGATGGTGGTGACCAGGGACTGAGATGGGAGGGCGTGGAGATGAAGAGAGGTTGGTAAGTAAGTGCATACTCACAGCTGACTGGAAGGAATAGGTCTTTGTGTTTGATGGTGCAGTAGGGAGATAACAGTTAATCATCATTTATCATACATTTCAAACTAGCTAGGAGAGAAGATCTGGAATGCTCCCAATACAAAGAAATGACGACTATTTGAGGTAATATCCTAAATTTCCTGGTTTGACTGCATGCATATTTCAAAATATCACATGTACCCCATAGATAGGTACAATTATGTCATATCCATTTAAAAATGAGGAAGTTGAGAAAAGTTCTATCAAACTGCATTACACAAAATCAAATACAGCCATTTGGTAAAACTATAATGAGATAGAACTACACTTCCACTGGAATGTCTAAAAGTAAAACAACTGACCGTGCCAGGCATAGACACGCTTGTGGAAGAACCGATATCCTCTTATGCTGGTGGTGGGGATGTAAAATTGAACAGAACTTTGGAAGATTGTTTGGCAATTTCTTATAAAATGAAATGCACATCTGTCATATGACCCAGTCAATTTTGGGTATTTACCCAAAGAAAATAAAGCATATGTCCGTAGAAAAATGTATGCACAGATGTTTAGAGCAACTATATTTGTAGAAGAGAAGGAGAAAACAAGAAAAGTCAATGTGATAACTTTCTACATAAAATTTTTTATTTTAGGATGGACTCGGTGGTTAGAGCCTGCAATCTCAGTTCCATGGGAAAACTAGGTGGGAGAATCCTTTGAACCCAAGAGTTCGAGGCCAGTATGGGCAACATAGTAAGACTTCATCTTTATAAAAATAAAATATAGTGTGCACACCTGTAGTTCTAGCTACTCAGGAGGTTGAGGCAAGAGGCTCGTTTGAGTCCAGGCACTGAGTAAACTCCTGTCTCTCTTTAAAAAAAAGCTTCTTGTTTTAAACTGGTTAAAATGTGGGAGACAAATACATTAGGGTTCTAGGAAGGAAGTAGGGAAGACATGAGAGTCTTCTCCAGGGTTGCTAGGAGACAAGTCGTAAGCAGGGATGTCCGTTTGTTTGGGGGATGTCAGTGACTGACTGAAAGGATGAAAGCATGGACTATCTGAGTAGAAAATATCAACCTGAAATTAAATCTTCCTTGACACTGCTCAGAGGAGCTGACTCTGTCCTTTCCAGGGTGAGATAACAGACAGCAAAGTTTAAGTACATGGATTCATAAATAAACCTGTTTGTGTGGTTCCTGGGTATGCTCCTTCACACATTCCTTCTGATACCCATGGCTCCAGGCTGCTGCTGATGCGTCTGTAGCATCCATCCCCAGGTGCACTTTGGGGCATTTGTTCTTCCCTCCATACTTGTTGATAACATACAAAATCATTTACTCTTACAATATTACTGGATTGTACAGCATTACACAGAGCACCACAATTGACATGCAAATGAATGATAAATCTGCAGCCAAACCAAAGTGTGAAGTAGATGGGAGGGGTTGTGACAGATGGGCAAAGATAACAAACAGGTTGTCTCTCAGCTAAACAGAGAATTTTTACATTCTAAGAAGTGACCCTCTATCCTATAAATAAAGGACTGCACAAACACATAGTGGGGAGAAGAGCCATCTCCCTTGAGAAGAACTCCAAGTCATGTGTGGAGAGACTTGCCCCCAGATGGGAGATGCAAGCCACCATTCCCCTAGTGAAAGCTGCACCCCGTGACGTGACTTCCTGACCAAGAGCACCATGTAGGGGACATCTGCAACCAGGAGACCTAGCCAGCATATCTCCAGCTGATGGCTGAGGTCTCACCTGCATGGACGGGTCACGAGATACACACTCAGACATGACAGGATAAGAGGCCACTCCCCCCTCTTGTCTTCTCTCATGACTCCTAATCCCAGTCACGTGATGAGGACACAAAGGCTCCAACAGAGGCATCCTCTGGAGAGTTGGCTGGCACCCCTCAGCATGATCCAGGGTCTAAAGAACAAGGAAAATCAAGACACTGTCATGGCCAAGAAGAGCTCAGGGAGCCATGACCGCTCAAGGCAGTGTCATGTTCTGGGGAATGCAGGAACAACGACAACCACCACAACAAAAAAGACATTCACTAAAGTTAAAGACCTCAGAATAAAATGCAGCCTTTAGGTGATGGCACTGTAAGGCCTCACCTGATGTTGGCCACGGGGTCATGGAAACTTGGCTTTGGGGAAATGCCATGTGCAGAAGCCCATGTTCTCACAGGCTGATTGACACAAATCAGAGTGAAGATCTCACAGCCTCTGGTCACAAAAATGTCATCAAACTTCTAAATAAAGACCAAAATACTTTTAAGGTTCAACACCAAAATAAATGTGAACTCAACATAATTTTAAGAAAAAAATAATAAAAACAAGAGAAGTAGGGAAGGGATGGGGTAGAAAGGAGAATAAATTTACCCAATTTTTGGTGAATCAGTGAGGGACAGTGGCCATAGTAGTGGCGGGTTAAGTCAGGAATAAGTGTTGGCAAAGAATTTTTTATTGCAGGTTAGGGTAGCAGGTGGCTGGAGCCGGTCCCCAAAGACCCCGGGACCACATGGGCCAGGTCACTATCCCATTGCAGTGTGAACCATACTCCCTCACACTCACACTCACCCACTCACACCCACACTCACCCACTCATTCACACACACACACACACACACACACACACACACTCACCCATTCACACCAGCCTGCTCACATTCTCTCACATTCACCCACTCACACACACCATTTACACACAGACCCACCCACACTCACCCACTCACACTCCCCCTTTCACACCCATCCACACCCACACTAAGACCATGGGGTCAGTCAGTGGACCACATAGCACAGTTTTGGGACCCGGGAGGAAACTGAAACACCAGAGAAAACCCACACAGAGATGAGGGAATTGTACACACTCCACACCAACAGGGGAGCACTGGGAAGCAATTGTACTTTTTAAAAAAATCAACACTATCTCTGCACTCGGTGGCTCAGCCTGTAATCCCGCGCCTTTGGGAGGCTGAGGTGAGTGGATTGTCTGAGCCCACGGGTTCGAGACCCGCCTGGGCAACTTGGTGAGACCTCATCTCTACAATAAATCAAAAATTAGACAGGCATGGTAGCGCACGTCTGTAGTTCCAGCTACGTGGAAGGCTGAGGCGGAAGGATCGCCGGAGCCCAGCAGGTTGAGGCTGCAGTGGCCAGGAGCAGCCACTGCACTCCAGTCTGGGCAACAGAGTGAGACTCCAACTCAAAAAAAAAAAAAAAAAAATCAACACTATCACAAAATGATGTAGAAAGAAACATGTCTTCAAGAACCTGCCATAATGTATCAAAATTGGTTTATTGTTAGTAGCAAATGTTCTATACTAAGAGCTTGATAATAGAAGAAATTGGGTGTAAGGAAGGAGAATTCTCTGTATCTTGTCGATGTTTCTTAAATCTAAGACTGTTCTAAAAGTAAATCTACTATTAAAGAGTACAAGAATACAATCTTGCATGCCAAGGATGAAAGCAGCTCCAAACCAAATCCCACTGAAGGGTCAAAAAGACTTCAAAAGCATGATTTTCTTATCCATTATTTATAAGTTTTTGAAAACATGCAATCACTGGACTTTTAGTTATTCATTATTTTGTAGAATTTTATTCATGTCAATGGATAAACTTTATTGTTTCTTTTGCATTTAAATGGTATTTATCTTCAGTCTAGGTGATACAGTGACATGGTTCAAAGTATGAAAAACATTCACAGTGAAAAGTCTACTTCCCAGACTCAGCAGCCAGTTTTTAATGCTTTGCATATCTTGCCAGATAGCTCACATGCCTGCCAGGAAAAAACATATGTAGTTGTATATTTTTTCCTTTGTTGGACAAATGCCTGCATACTATAGCACATAAGCTGTTCTGAACTTTGCTTTTTGTATTTATCAACAGATCTTAGAGAATTTTATTTTTCTAAAAAATTCTTAAAAAAAAAAAAAGGAAGGGGGGCCGAGTGCAGTGGCTTACACCTGTAATCCCAGCACTTTGTGAAATCAAGGCAAGAGGATTGCTTGAGCCCCAGAGTTGTAGACCAGCCTGGGTAACATCATGAGATCTTGTCTCTATAATATAAACATCAAAAAAATTATCCGGGCATGGTGGCATGCACCTGTAGTCTCAGCTACTTGAGAGGTTGAGGCAGAAAGATCACCTGAGCTCAGGAGGTTAAGGCTTTGGTGAATTATGAGTGTACCACTACACTCCAGCCTGAGTGATGGAGTGAGACCTGGGCTCAAAAACAAAACAAAACAAACCACAAACCACAAACAACAAATGACAAATAATACTAGCAATGATTATGTTTAAAGAAAAGGTGAAAACTGGAACTGCAGTTGGCAAATCAGAATGCATGGCACCCCCTAGGATGGAAAATACTTTCAGGTTGCTTGGGACAGATTAAAGTTGATTGTATACATTCTAGAAGGTAGTATAAACAAAAATTATTATTATTAGTCATTGTGTGTCCATAAAGAAAACATACACTTTAATAATCAGCTA
>NW_007261791.1:6961-25715 GCF_000164805.1 Carlito syrichta | reverse complement strand
ACACACACACACACACACACACACACACACACACACACACACACACACACACACATACACACACACACACACACATAGGAAGTGTCCTGTGGAATACACCAGACAGGTGGAGACGCTCCTAAACACAATGCTCCCTTCCACCCTGTGCTCCCTGCCCCATTATGATGGCCACGTTCAGGTTGCCCAGCTGACTCAGGGCTCACACAGGCAGACGTTTTGTCCAGTTTGCTCACTGCCTGTCCTCAGGGCCAAGAGTAGTATAGGTATTTTCTTTAGATGCATTTGCTGAACAAATGAATGAATCAACTAATCAAAACAAGATAGAGTTAGAAGAGACAGCAGATCAAACAGTGAACATCAGGGTGGAGCAAGAGTGCTCAGAGGTCACAAGAATGGTGCCTCTTTGTCAGGGAACGTCCTGGATCCACTGACTGGCCAGGTCACGTGGGATAGGTTGCTCAATATTACAGATTTCTTCTCTCTAAAACGACATTAGTGCATGTGCTCAGTAAAAGGCATGTGTCATGTTGGGTTGTTTTAAGGGTGAAATGCTTTCACATATCTCGTATGTCTTCTTTTGAGAACTGTCCACTCATATCTTTTGCCCACTTTGTAATGGGGCTGTTTGTTTTTTATTTTTAGCACATTTGAGTTCCTTGTAGAGCCTACATGTTAGGCCTTTGTCAGACATAGAGTTGGCAAATATTTTTTTCCCAGTCTGTGAGCTGTCTCCCTGCTCTCTTGATGGTTTCGTTGGCTTTGCAGAAGCTCTTCAGTTTGATGAGATCCCACTTGTCTATCTTATCTCTTATGGCATGGGCACTTGGGGTTTTGATCAGGAATTGGTTGCTATTTCCAATTTCCATAAGGATGTCTCTTGCATCTTCTAAGGTTCTTATACTTTGAGATTTTACGTTTAGGTCTCTGATCCATCTAGAGTTGATTTTTGTGTATGGGGATAGGTAGAGGTTCGGTTTCAAACTTCTGCATGTGGTCAACCAGTTTTCCCAGTACCATTTACTGAGCAGCCAACAGATACATGAAAAAATGTTCAACCTCACTAGTCATCAAAGAAATGCAAATTAAAGCTACACTGAGATACCACCACCTAACTCCAGTCAAGATGGCCATTATCAATAACTCAAAAAACAACAGATGCTAGAGAGGATGTGGTGAAAAGGGAACACTTATACACTGTTGGTGGGAGTGTAAACTAGTACAGCCTCTGTGGAAATCCATGTGGTGATTCCTAAGAGTTCTACAAATCAACCTTCCATATGAACCTGTAGCCCCCCTCCTGGGAATATACCTGGAAGAACTCAAATCACTCTATAAAAAAGATACCTGCACAGGTATGTCGATCGCAGCATTTTTCACAATAGCAAGAACGTGGAACCAACCATGCTGCCCATCAAAAGAGGACCGGATAAAAAAAAGTGGTACATATACATGATGGAATATTACACAGCCATAAAGAAGGATAACATTATAAAATTTGCAGCAACCTGGATGGACTTAGAGTCTATAATACTGAGTGATCTCTCACAGAAAAAAGAAATGAGTATCACATGTTCTCACACATAAGTGGACCTTGAACAACTATCGTAATACTGTAAGAAAAGGATTGATTTTAACAGGAAACTGGTGGCACGGGGAGATGGGGAGGTGGGACTGGCAGTAGCGGAAACTGCCTGGGGAAAGGGGGCATGCCTCATCCACCAGGGGACCTGCGCAATGAATATTTGTATACCTAACCCCGAATTGTACCCACAATTTTAAAATAAAAAAATAAATTATAAAAAAAGGTGAACTACATAGTACACAGACACACACACACATATGTAGTGTATTCATGTATACCAATATGTCTATTATATATGTATAGATGTGTGCATTTCTTTTTATTTTTTATTTCTTTGGGAAGGAGTATCACCCTGTCACCCAGGTGGGAGTGGCGCAGTTCTGGGTGGCTCACCGTGGCCACAGATCCCAGCGCACCACAGTCTTGACCTACTGGGTTCAAAAAATCCTTCTGCCTCAGTCTCCTGAGTAGCTAGGACTATAGGCATATGCCACCACGCCCAACTTTTTGTATTTTTTGAAGAGATGGGGATTCACCATATTGTTCAGGCTACTCTTGAACTCCTGGGCTGGTCTCAAACCCCAAGGCAATCTACTTGCCTTGGCCTCCCAAAGTGCCTAGATTACAGGTAGGAATCATCACGCCCAGTCGAGTGAGTGTGTCTGTGTGTGCATGTGTAGAGACAGAGGGAGATGAGAGAGAGATCATCACGTTGTTTATTCTTTAATATAACGGTAATGGTTTTTAGAACTATGATAACGAGAGGGTTAAAGAATGGTCTCAGTGATGCCATTGAAATCAGGGATCCAGGCAGTTTCAAAACAGTAGTCATTAAAAAGAGGAAATTTATGTAGCAAAATTAAATCCAAATATAGCTATAAGTTTAAATGGATAAACTCACCTATTAAAAAAAAGAAGAAGAAAAGGTTTATGTTGTTTATCTAAAAAACTATATCCAAAAATATTCTGTCTAGAAGAACAGGCCTAAACAAGACCACATGCAGATGAACAGACAACATACAGGAGACTATCAAGCACAAAAACAAACAGGAGTTCAGCTGCTAACATCAGACTACACGGGATTCAAGGCAAATTAGAAAGGAAAAGGAGGGCACTTTGTAATTTATACGAGTACAACTCACAGTGGAGGATCTAACGGTCATGAATCTTTATATTTTAATCCTATGCATTAAACTAAAACTGCAGGAATCAATGGTAATGTAATCATGGTAAGGAATGTTAACACACAAGTCCAGTTCCATAACAGATCAAGGAGACCGGAAATAATGGAGACTGCTCACTAAATGTCATGATGAAAAAGAATGTTTACATTAATGTGTGTTAAACTCTACCAGCTGGATACAAGTACAAATAGGACATTTATTTTAAAATGTGTCTGAAATTACACCAGAAACATGACTTCAATAATTCCCCAAATAATCAAAGTATATAATGCTAAAAATTAAAAGTATTGTTTCTATAAAATAAAACAAAATCTACCAAATATGTTAACATTATTTAAGCTCACTCTTAAAGACCCCCTGGGTCAAAGATAAAATTGAAACTAAAATTTTAAAAATGCTTAATGTAACAATAACAGTAATACTAAAACTGTGGGATAAAAAAAGTTTTACATGCAGAAAAATATACACTTTAAGCACTTTTACATGCAGAAAAATATACACTTTAAGCACTTTCATTGTTAGAATAGAAAATATGAGTAAAAATTAGTTATGCATTCAAAGCAAAAGTTAGAAAAGAAAAAAACAAAATGAAACAAACTATAAGGAGAAAATAATTAAAAAACAAAAATTGGTTAATAATTTAGAAATCATAAAATTAAGACAATAGTTTCTTAAATGTTATTATGTTATTTATCCATATGTTTGTCATTAATTCCTTTAGTTAATAAAACTAGTAAAATAATTAAACTGCCTAATAATAATGACTTTCATTATGAAATATTTATTTCTTTTGTTGTAAACAATTCTTTGATTCTTGAAACATATGGAATGGCACACTTAGCTTTATCTCATTTGGAACTTCTTCCTAGGGTCCTAAATGGAAATGCCTGTGAATGAACTGAGTTCTTGGATGGCAAGGGGGAAAAAAAAACAAAAACACCTGACTCTGGCACCCCTGAAAGGGGGTGTGCTGGGTATGACTCCTGGCTAGTGAAAGTTCCAGAGGCAGATTTCACTGTAAGAGGATGAGACACCAGGGCAGTCTCAGGGATCAAGCAGCAAGAACAAATTGAAAAGTCTCATCAGTTTGCCGAATAAATACCTGCCAATTTTTCTTGTCTTTTTCTGTCCTTGTGCCATTCTACTCAAGACATAATGATCTAAGGGCTTTTAATTACGTTCCTTAGCTAGCACAGGGCAGAGTGATTGAGTTTCAACACACCAAGAATGAACACGATGGAGAAAGATGTAATTCACTGAGAGATTAGGATGTTGCTCATCAAAAGAGCCAAGAGCACACCTGGGTGGGGTCAATTAACTTTCCTTGTACTCCGTATTCTGTTCCAGACTCCTGTCCCATGACTTTCATTATCATCTATATTCTAAACATCTTCAGGTCTGTACTTCAATCCTCCTCAAGCTTCAGACTTTTGTAGTCTGCAACAAATTTCTAAGCTGGTAAACAAGAGCATCCCAAACACCCCATGTCCCAAATGATACTGACTTCCCATTCCTCCACTCCACTTCAGAGTGGCTCTTGGCATGGTCATGGGGATTTAGAGTAGAGACTGTGAGAAGGCAGACTACACTTGATACTGCATCACTGGAAAGACTCGGGAAAGGTTTCAGGTAAAGTGGTGTCTGAGACAAGACTCAAGGGCCATGATAAGGTGACCCGGGAGTGAATAAGAGAAGAAAAGAGGTCCTGGAAGGAGAGGACCATTTCCTCAGCAGTGTCTGTGACCAAAGGGGCTGATGTCAAAAGAGAACATGAAATACCTGAGATGGGACAGCATTGGAAGAGTGAGCATGTGGGAGTGTGTAGGCCAGAACAATGAGGAAATTAGGTAAAGTACCCAGAGATACTGGCTAGTAGAGCATGGTGGGCGTGGGACCCATCTGGGGAGGGAGGAAAATATATTGGTGAAGAAATTTGCCTGTCAGACTTAAATTTTGACAAATTTTCTGGGCACAGTGGCTCATGCCTATAATCTCAGCACTTTGGGCGGTAGAGGCGAGAGGATTGGCCTGAACCTGTGGGTTCAAGACCAGCCTGGGCCACTTGGTGGGACCTCATCTCTACAGTAAATAAAAAAATTAGCTGGGCATGGTGGTACACACCTGTAGTTCCAGTTACTTGGAAGGCTGACGTGGAAGGATCACCTGAGCCCAGGAGGTTGAGACTGTGTTGGCAGTGAACATGCCACTAGGTGGCAGAGCGAGACTCCAATTCCAAAAAAAAATTGACAAATTTAGAATAAATTGGTAAGAGATTGGAAGCAAAACTAACTAAGAAACTAGTGTAATGATCCAGCTGAGAATGATTGTATAATAGTTTAGGGAAAAGCCAGTGCAGAGACAGGAAGGGAATCATTTCTTATTTTGTATTTATTATTTTTAAAGATTGGGTCTTACTGTGTTGCCCGGGCAGGACTTGAACTCCTGGCTCAAGGAATCCTCCTGCCTATGCCTCTTGAGTAGCTGGGACTACAGCTGGCAAGGAGGAGAATTATTTTTAAAAACCCCTTCAGAGACTACGTTTCCAAAACTTGGGAATGAATTGGGTATTAAATGGAAAAGGAGTTTCTGGCTTTAAAACAGAGTTAATGACTGTTGGTGATGTCATTAATCCATATTAGAAATATAAGAGGAAAAAGGCGGTAGTGGGGAAAGAGTGAAAGTTCATATTTTGAAAGTTTTAGTTTGAGGTTCCAATAAGGAAAGTCCCGAGGCCTATTGGATAGATGGGTTTGCAGCTCAGGCCAGGGGACTGAGTTAGGGATAGTGATTTGGGAGTCACAGAGTTGAACAGCTGCTAGAAAGTAGACTGACAGAACCAACTGTGCCGCCCATCAAAACTGGATCATATGAAAAAATATGGTACATATACACACTGGAATACTACGATATTACGCAGCCGTTACGAAGAACACAGTTATGAACTTTGCAGCAACTTGGATGGATTTAGAATCTGTAATACTCAGTGTTCTTTCACAGAAACAAAAAAACAGAGTACTATATGTTCTCATTTACCATAATACCATAAGAAAGGGATTGGCAATAGCGGGATACTGCCGAGTGGGCTGGGGACACAACATCAGTAAGGGTCCCTGATCTCAAATCAGGCAAAGTGGGGACCAAACGGAGGCCCCGACTTTACCTGTTCAATGTCCACATGCACACCTAATCCTGAATTGTACCCCACATCTTTAAAATAAATTAAAAGGCAGACTTACAACAAATGTAGTTTAAAGTTTGAAATGACTTTTATTGGCTTTTCTAGAATGGGACACCATCTCAGTTTATAAATTAGAATGAGTATTCTGGTGAGCTGAGCAGAGGGGCTGGCTTTATGGGCAGAAAAGGACTGAGGGAGGAAGACAGGAAAGGGAGGCAAATCAGTCATTTCAAAGATCTCTTCCTCTCGGGTTAGTGCAGAGGTGCGCTTTATCAAGCTGGTTCAAGTACACTGGGCCCCTTCTGATTGGCTACTGTGAATCTCCTGTTTTGGGAAAACTGGCCTGTCTCAAAGTTCATTATGGTTACATGCTTGATCTGGTCTGTGGGGGTCCAGAATGGGAGTTCAGTCAAAACAATGGACTCTTATAAACCTTGCTTAACATAGAACAGGAAGGTGAGTGCTAACATCGAAACCTGAGGAAGACAGGAAAGGGAGGCTTTTAGAAGACAGTCAGAGAAAGGGACCTAGAAGGAAGACAGGGAAGTATAACCTGAGAGTTCAGTGTAGACAAATGTGGTATCTAGGAATTCAAGACAGCTGAGCTTTTTATTATTTTTTGAGTTGGAGTCTCACTCTGTCACCCAGGCTGGAGTGTCCTGGCCCACTCATGGCCACCACAGCCACAACCCGCTGGGATCAGGCGATCCATCCACCTCAGCCTTCCAAGTAGCTGGAACTGCAGGTGCATGGTACCACACCCAGCTTATTTTTTGATTTATTGTAGAGATATGGTCTCACAAAGTTGCCCAAGCTGGTCTCAAACCCCTGCAATCAGACAATCCTCTCACCTTGGCCTCCCAAAGTGCTGGGATTACAGGCTTGAGCCACTGTGTCCAGCCAACAGGTGAGCTTTTAAAGTGAAGCAGCTACAGAAGTAAAGCTCTTATACTTGGGCTTGGCAACGAGCTTGTTTTCATGCTTTGGAAAAACAGTTTCAATGGGATGATGGAGACCATGTCCATAACCAAGAAGACTAGATGGCACTTAAAAGAGGTACACAAGTCGAGGAAGAAGAGTTTTATTTTCTGATTTGGTTTTGTTTTTTGAAGCTGGAAAGGAAATAGATATGGTACATGCTGATAAGGAGTAGAGATTAAAGGTTGAGAAATAGAGCAGGGGGGTGTAGACTTCTGAGTTAGTGGAAGAAGACAGAACCCAGAGCATTCCTAGGATGACAGAATTCAGTAGGAGGTATCGGCCTCACAGACTACTTCCCTATAAGAACAGGAAAGGGGAAAGGGCCAGCCTAGTGGCTCAGCCTGTAATCCCAGCACTTTCGGAGGGAGAGGCCAGTGGATTGCCTGAGCTTGTGGGTTCGAGACCATCCCGGGCAACTTGGTGAGACCTTGTCTCTAATCTCTACCATAAATGAAAAATCAGCTGGGGGTGGTAGCATGCACCTGTAGTTCTGGCTACTTGGAAGGCTGAGGCAGAAGGATTGCTGGAGCCCAGCAGGTCAACGCTGGGGTGGCCATGGTGTGCCATGGCACTCCACCCTGAGCAACAGAGTGAGACTCCAACTCAAAAAAAAAAAAAAGAAAAGGAAAGGGGAAGCATGCATGTTGGTGGGACATTTCTGTCATGTTGAGTTTATGGCAGTGAGGAGGCTGTGGACAGTCTTCTGCCCCTGCAGAGTTTACTAACGGGAGAGAAATATGCATGGCTTGGGGTAAGGACTTGGAGAGAGTGGAAAATGTCTGAAGAATCTCTTGATGAGGGTATGATAAATGTGGCTGAGGAAATCAGGCAGAGTGTCCGATGACCAGAGTTAGACCCTGCAATCTAGAGTGGCACCAGTCTCTAACGTGGGGGCATTATTTTCCAGCAGCTCTGATTCTTCCATGTGAGAAGGCAGAAGAGGTAAATATTTAATTTATAACAAAATAGGATTTGAGCATGACCAAGTTTTGAGACATAATAAGAGAGTCTTTGAAGTGATATATGATGAAGAGTGTTATTTAAATTTAAAATGTCATGGTACCACTCCTCGTGGCAAAGTCCAGGGGGAACTGTGGCTGAAATGAAATGAAGACCACTGTCTCTCGAGATGAGAAGACCAAGGAACTTAGAAATCGGGTTGCAGAGTGTGTCAACCACATGACCCTGAGGTCATTCTTGATGCAGCAGGATTCAGGGTGGAGAAGAAAGTGGCCCTGGGTTTTAAACCTCCAGAAAATCAAGTAGTATGGCAAGGACCCCACAGATGACAGCAATGAGGCAGGTGAGAAGAGGCCTTCCTGGAGGCTGTGGGCCTCCCAAGGACCAGGACTTCACATGCAGGCAGTGGGACGATCGTGGAAGTGGTCATTCCAAAGTGCTCAGTTTAGAGAGCAGCTGCCTCCATGCAAAGTGTTGTAGACACAACTCCAGGCACAGTGGACATCCACTTTTCAGTCACAGCAAAGAAGTGGAAAAAATATTCATTGCTGATTTCAAAACCTGAAGATACACTGCGAAGCTGGGAATGGATTGCCTGGGTCCAAATGACAAGTGTGGGCAACGCTGGGGCAGAGTACATCAGGGTGAGGGGATAAGAGGACAGAATCCCAGAAGCGCTGGTATCTTGAGAGATGACCCAGAAGCACAGATATAGTCTCCATTTTTCAAATTAACTGATTCCAGAACTTTTCTCGTGTGAGAAGGTGGGGAGGGTAGGGGGATGCAACTTTGACATCTTAACTCTCACACATTTTTCTCTCAAATAAATGTCCCCACTCTGTGCCAGCAGACCACTGTAAAAAAAAACACAGACGTGAATGCAGAAGTGTTCTTCAGAAGTGAGCTCAGACCCGGAGCCTCAGTCCCAAGGCTCAGATGTCAGCCTTTGGCCAAGAGTGTCCCTAAGAGTGACACGCCCAGTCAGGCCGTTTCCCAGCTGTCATCCCTGGGCCCTCTGCAGCAATCCCCACCACTCTCCCATGTCTGAGCACTCCTTTCAGCCCGTGATGCTCGGAAACTTCAAGGCCATGGAGCAAAGTCAGGAAGACAGGGCTCTACTCTTCTGGCTGCGGCAGCTGCCTCCCTCTCCTCAGCTTCGAACACTTATGTGTAAAACAGATGTGCCTTTCTTGTGGAGTCGTGAGAACCAGAGTAAACAGATGTAAAACACCTAGCCCAATGGTGGCATAAAATATGTGCTCAGTGAAGGGTAGCTACATTATTTCAGGACTCTTTAGAGACCGTGCTCGTGGTCCCCTGCCAATGTGTGAAGAAAGAAGGAACCGGTGTTAGGATAAATGTCTCACTTTCTGCATTTCGTTTTCCTGGTCCTAAGCCAATGCCTGCTTCTTGCCTGCTACCTGCCTTTTAATAACTGCAGCCCAGTGGGTTTTGGATCTCAGCGCTGGAAATTCTAATGGCTCATTCTAGGCAGGGACCACACACTACTATACATTCAAGACATCATAGGAGAGTGTGGAACACAGACAGAACTGCAGACCACTGTAACCCTGGTCTAGAACGTCACTAGAATCTTCTTCAATGAGGTCCTGAGGTGAAAATGACATTCAGAGAGCACAGATAGTCTCTCAGGTATTTTATTGCTTGGTTTAGTGGAGAAACTTTGAACAACCTCTAAACTTGGCCTGTTATAAGCCTCTACTTCTAGCTTGGAGTCTAGGCCAAATCTGTTCATTCGTTAGTCTCAAAGCACGTCCCATAATGAAGGTCTCATTTCCTACTTTGCAATCCCCCCTTTTCCAAGCTACTTTGTATTCTTGCCTCAAATGTCTATGCTTCTTCTTGGCTTTTCTTACCCAAAATTTAAAATAAAAGTTTTTGTTCCTATTTTTAAAAAATAGATATTAGATGTACACAGTGAGATAACTCAAAAGATCCAAAATGCATCTTGTGAAAAGTATATTTCCCTTTCTTCTCTGCCTCCCAGCCACCTAGTTCTCCCTCCTTGGAGACAAGCCCTGCTGCCAGTTTTAAGATAGCTCTGCAGAAATATCCTTTGCATGCATGAACATATTTTCCACATATGTGGAGTATATTATATCTTTGATTTGCATCTTTTTATATTATAATGGATATTAAAGAACTTTCTGTATGTACAAATGGTTTCCAACTTATGATGGATCAGCTTAGGACTTTTGGACTCAAGATGATGTGAAAAACATACACATTCTGTAAAAAGCAGCAGGATCAGCATGGTGCAGTGGCTCATGCCTATAATCCCAGCACTTTGGGAGACTGAGACAGGGGGATCGCTTGAGCCCAGAAGTTAGAGACCAGCCTAGGAGACATAGCAAGACCTCATCTCTACAAAATATCAGAAAATTTGCCTGAGCCCAGGAGGTTGAGGCTGCAGTGCGCTGTGATCCATGTCACTGTGCTTCAGCCTGGGCAAAGGCAACAGTCAGACCTCGACTCAAAAGAAAGAAAGAAGGTGGGAGGGTGGAGGAAGGAAGGAAGAAAGACAAAAGAAAGAAAGAAAGAATCAGGGTACTCCCCTTCCCCTCTGCCCCACCCCCTTGTGCCGGACAACCTCAGAGAGCCAGAGCTACCAGTCAGCCACACACTCACCAAGAGAATGGCGATGCTCCATGATACAGTGTTGTCAGTGCTCTTGCCAAGCTGTGGGCTAATGTGAGTGTCCTGAGCACATTTGAGGTAGACCAGGCTAAGGAAAAATGATCAGTAGGCTAGGAGTATTAAGTGGATTTTTAATTGAAACATAATATTTGTACATATTCATGGGTTCATGTAATATTATGTTACATGATGTAATGTACAATGGTCAAGTTAGGGTATCTGGGGTATTGAATGCATTTTTGTCTCACCGTGTTTCCAACTTATGATGGGTTTACTGGAACATACACTCATCATAAGTTGAGGAATATCTGTATATATATATATTTTTTTTTTTTTTACAATAGCTGCATATTCTCCAGTGTCTGAATAGAGAAACACTTTATTTAGTTGATTTTCATATAAAATTTATCATTTTTAATCAATAGCAAGATTCAATTATTGGAGAATTCAATGTTATTAACCTCTATGGTGCTCTACCTTGAAGGGTTGAGATGGCTAGCTGATACTCAGGGTTCTATTATGAAAGGGTTTTTATTTTCTTAGTTTACAAATTTTGATTCAGATGAACACCTTCTAGTCTGTAAATATTGATCCTACAGTCCTGGTATTTTAATGCCCTTAATGTACTAAATCTTATTAGGGAAATGAAGAGCACCAGATGCCTTTCTCCCTAATGAGTACAAAGAGGAAAAGACAGGCCAAGAGACTCCAAGAATGAAGTAAAGGAGATCACATGGATAATCAGACTTGAAATTCTGAATTCTCTCTTCAGAGAGCCGCTGAGAACCATGATAACTATTTCCCTTCTGAAAAACCAATGAGAACCCTTCTCTTGGAAACTATCCTAATGGTTCTCACGATACATAAATACTATGATTGAGAGGAAATCTCTGTGACCTCAAATCCTGGTAATAAAAAGAAAAGTTTCTGGTAAGTATGTGGAATCAACAAGGTAGAATCCCTGAAAGTGATTGAATTTGTGTTTGTGTATCTGTTAATTCTTCCACTAGATTATATACATTTGGGCATTTACTAGTGCCACTGGTAGGCATAGGAAAGGTGAAGTTAGGGGAGGCTTTCATAGAGGGAAATAAAAAAAATTAAACTTAGCTATACTGCATATGGCGTGATGAGAGTCTACAAGATATGTCTGACAGAAATTTACAAAGCAGGGTCAGAACTTCTGGTGAGAGTCTGCTGAAAATGAGGCTTAAATTGTGACACAGAAAACCTGCCTCATCCGGGCTCGGTGGCTCAGCCTGTAATCCCATGCCTTTCGGAGGCTGAGGTGAGTGGATTGCCTGAGCCCATGGGTTCGAGACCCACCTGGGCAGTGAGGCCTCATCTCTACAATAAATCAAAAAATCAGCCGGGCGTGGCAGCACATGCCTGTAATTCCGGCTACTCGGAAGGCTGAGCCGGAAGGATCGCCGGAGCCCAGTAGGTCTAGGCTGCGGTGGCTGGAAGCGGCCACTGCACTCCAGTCTGGGCGACCAAGTGAGACTCCAACTCAAAAAAAAAACCTGTCTCAACATATACCCGTCCTACCTTTTGTACCATCAAATGAATAAAGCATAAAGCATGTTCATGTCTCACTCATCTTTTTTTAAAAAGTAAAAAAAAAAAGAAATCCATAATAATGTCCTCTTTTCTTCTCCAGCCAAGCTAATTCCAGGAACAGTAATCTCATTTACTGTATCCATTTCCCGTTCCATCCTCTACTTGTTTCACTAAAAAGGTAATTTTTGCAGGACATGGTGGCTCATACCTGTAATTCCAGTACTTTGGGAGGACAATGTGGGAGAATCACTTGGGGCTAGGAGTTCAAGACTAAGCTGGGCAACATGGTGAGACCCTCTCTCTCCAAAACTTAAAAAAAAAACAAAAACACTTGGTGTGGTAGCACATGCCTATAGTTCCAGCTACTTGAGAGGCTGAGGTGGGAGGATCACCTCAGTCCAAAAGATCAGGGTTACAGTGAGCTATGATTGTGTCACTGCACTTCAACCTGGGCAACAGAGCAAGACTCTGCCTCTTCAAAAAAAACAACAAACATAATGAAAATTTGTATACCTAACCCCAAATTGTACCCCACATCTTTAAAATAAAAAATTTTTTAAAGTGCATTTTCCTCCACTACTCTGTGATGGTTCATGTTAAGTATGAACTTGGAGGTATTTTTGAATAAGATGACGATTTAAATCAATAAAGTTTGAGTAAACATGTCATAACGTCCGTGGGTGTCAGTCTGGTGAAGGCCTGAATAGAACAAAAGGAATGACTCTCACTTGAGTAGGGGAGAATTCTCAGCAGACTACCTTCCGACTTCATCTGCTCCATCAGCTGCTGGCTCACATTGCACATTTGCATGTAAGCCAATTACACACATAACACACACACAGCACACACACAGAGGCACACACACACATACCCTATTGGCTCTCTTACTTTAAAGAACCCTAACTAATACATAGTCCCAATAAACTTCTCTGACAAAGACTAGCAGAGTTTATGTCAACATCTGTCTTTAATGTTGTTGATATTATTACTCAATATCTCTAAATCTTTAGTTCTTTTGACTGTTCTCCTAAACATTCTCTTTCTTTTCATTTCAGTGATATCAACTTGCCAGATTGCTTTTCTGACTACCGGAATCATTTTTTTTCAGTATCTCCCATAGGCTCTTCTTGGTCCAGCTGACTCTAGGATATTGGCAATACCCTAGAATCTGTCCTTAGCCTTCTCTCCCTACCCTTCCTGGTTTTCGTTTTAAGGAGAGCACCTTATGTTATGGCTCCCTACCTAAACCTCCATTCTGTGCCATTCTTGAGCATTGGAAGGGCCATGAGGTCCTGAAAAGCAGAAAGAGAGGACCCATTGTGAGGTGTGTAAGGGGAGGTGGAGATGCATCACCATGAGTGGGATGGACAAGGGGTGGGTCAGCATGGCCTAATTTGAGGCTCATGCGAATTCATAAGAGTCTTGCCTGACTTGTTCATGTGTTCTTATTTCAGAACACATTCAAAACAGACTTAGGAGTGCATTTGTTAGAAAAGTTATTAACATAGAGATGAAATTTAGAACTGTCAAAAACATTCCAAATTATTTAAATGATATTGCAATTTACTTATTCAATAAATGTTAATTTTTAAATAGTTGAAAGTAATTTTTAAAAAACTTAAAAATACACACAAAAGAGCATACAACATAAGCAAAATCGAAAGACCAACAACAAATTGGAATTTTAACAGTTGCCACTAACAGCATATGACACAATATTTCAGTAGAGAAACACCAAAATTTTAATCTAAAAAATAAGCAAAGAATGTGATAGTTCACAGTTTAAAAAAACAAACAAAAAATGAATGTTATTTAAACTAATGAAAATATCCTCAATGTTCCTGATAGTAAAAAAGAAATACAAATTTAAGCCATGCTGAAATACTGTTTCTTACTCTTCAACTGGGAAAATTTCTGAATGTTGAACAACATATTTTAAAACCAAAATAAGTGGTTAGATAAAGAAATTCTCATAGATTGACTGCATGATGTTTTATAAAACCATTTAAAAAGGAGACATCATTTTATGATAGTAATCTAAATACCTGATTCTTCCAAAACTATGATGAAATGATACAAAAGGATTTTTTCTTCAAGAGGCAGTGTCTTGCTTGCTCTGTTGCCCAAGCTGGAGTACAGTGGCCCAATCACAGCTCACGGCAACCTTGAACTCCTAGGCTTAAACTTGAGAACTACCATACTCCACTGAAAAAAACTAGTCAGCGCCTGTAGCTCCAGCTACCTGGAAAGCTGAGGTGGAAGGATCACTGGAGCCCAGCAGGTCGAGGCTGCGGTGACCGGGAGCGGCCACTGCACTCCAGTCTGGGCACCAGAGTGAGACTCCGACTCAAAAAAAAAACTAATCACGAAGTCAGTACAGGCTCAAGGGGAGGGGAAATAGATTTTATCTCTTGATTTTATCTACTAGAAAAATAAGACATACAAAGATGGCAGAAATCATTAGCTGCCTTCTTCTGAGACAGCTACAGTGTTCCACATGTCTCTAGTGTGAATAATGCTTATATAGTCATAATAATAAAATTAACAAACATCACGATATAAGAAAATTGGTAGTATGGTGTATGAAAATGTGTAAGTATATGTAAAAGCACAAAAATTAAGAACTAGCTCCATTGTCACTAAAATATGAGATTACATTAAATACCAAAGAAGTTGTGAGTTTAACAGCTGTCTGTGAAGAATGAGAACTATCAAGAGATGAATATTCTAGTTTTGTGTACTGTCATGTAGAACTATTTGAGCGTTTGAAATATGTGCATTTGCAACTTTGATAAACGTTAAAACTAACAAAAATCATTAAAATAAATACATATGCTGTTATGGAAAATCATCAGGATGTATAAAGTGAAAAAAATGTATAGACAAAAATGTGGGTTAAAGAGAGGGTTAGGACAGGAAAGTATAGAGGCTTAAAATATCTTTTGAAAAAGATAAACTCCCTAACAGAAACTTGGTAACTCAGGAATAGACAACAATAGATAATTTTCCACCATTTTAATTCTATATTATTTGAGTGCACAATTATTCAGAATATATTATTGCTTTAAATAACAAGTAAATCTACCTTATCTGCTTTTTTTTCTTTTTTGTGGTTAGTGCTTCCCAAGATCTGTCTGCAGTCTTTCCCTACTACAAAGTAACAAAGATATTCTCGCATATTTTCTTTGAAAAACTTTATTGTTTAGCAATTGCATTTAGGTATATGGCCCACCTTGAATTAATTAAGAAAGAACTATATAAGATTTTCCTCTCAGAAATGTTTTTTAGTTATCTGTGTACATATTTTATACATCATCTGTTAAATATATCCCTAAGAGTTTATGTATGTGATTTTGTTAAATGTACACATAGGTTTTGAACATTTAAAAATAAACCTTAGGGCTGTGCATAGTGACTCACACCTGTAATCCCAGCACTTTGGGAGATCAAGACAGGCATATTGTGTGAGCCCAGGAGTTTATGACCTGCCCTGGCAACATAGTAAAATCTCATCTCTACAAAAAAAAAAAAAATTTAAATTAGCCAGGCATGTTGCCATGTGCCTGTATTCCCAGCTACTTGGGAGGCTGAGGTGGAAGGATTGCCTGAGCTGAGGGAGTTGAGGCTGCAAGAGCCATCAGTGTCATGACTGTGCCACTGCATTCCAGCCTGGGTGACAGAGTGAGACCTCGACTCAAAGATAAGAATAAAATAAAAAATAAAATATATCTTAGAATTTTCTATGTGCAGAGAAAACATTTTTTTAAAAAATTATTTAAATTATACTATGCCAAGTAATGTAAGTTTGCTTTTAATCCCTCTATAAAATTACACATAATAAAGGGTTAGGTTCAATGGCTCACACCTGTAATCCCAGCACTTTGAGAGACTGAGGCAGGAGGATTGCTTGAGTCCAGGAGCATGAGGCTGCAGTGAGCTATGATTGCACCACTTCACTCCAGCCTGGATGATAGAGCAAGATCCTGTCTCTAAATAAAATAAATAAGTAAACAAATTAATAAAAAGATAAATAGATGTTGTATTCAGAATATAAAAGCAAAAAACTACAACTCAATAAAACATTCTAATAAAAATAAACTAAGTATTTAAAGAGACATTTCCTCCCAAAATATACGTTTGATCAATAATATATGAAAAGTTCTAAAAAACATTAGTCATAAGGAAAGGGCAAATTAACTTAATAATGAGATACCATTACAAACCCACAAGAAGGACTGAAATTCAATAAATTGGCCACATCAAATATTGGTGAGAATGTGGAGAAAGTGTCAAAAAATACGATGTTAGAAAATTATTTAGCAACATCTATAAAGTTGAAACTTCAGCACCCCTGTGTTTTGGCAATCCCACATGTGGGTATTAACACTTGAAAAAAGAAAACACAACACTACACACACACACACACACACACACACACACATACACACACACACACACACAGTCTTATACAAAGTTATTCACAGAACTTTAGTCATATTAGCTGAAAACTAGAAGCCAGCCAAATGTTTGTCAATAGGAGACAGGATAAAAAATTACAATATATCCGTGCAATGGGATATCACTCAGCAGTAAGAAGCAGACATCTCACATACACCACATCATAAATAAATATTAGAACATGCTTCATGAAAGAAGCTATAGGTCAGGGCACATCTGATGAGATTCCATTTAGGTGTTCTAGAACAGGTGAACACATCTATGCTGAAAGTGATCAAAGCTGCTGTGCCTGAGGTGGGGAGGGGGGAAGGTGCTGACATGAGTTGACTGAAGAGGAGTGCGAGGAACTTTCCGAAAGGATGGAAATGTTCTTTGTAAACATGAGAGCTAAAAAGGTGTGTACCAGCCAGGCTCAGTGGCTCAGCCTGTAATCCCGTGCTTTGGGAGGCAGAGGTGAGTGAATTGCCTGAACCCGCAGGTTCGAGACCCGCCTGGGCAACTTGGCGAGACCTCATCTCTACAATAAACAAAAAATTAGCCGGGCGTGGTAGCGCGACCTGTAGTGCCAGTCACTTGGAAGACTGAGGCGGAAGAATTCCCGGAGCCCAGCAGTTCGAGGCTGCGGTGACTGGGAGCGGCCACTGCACTCCAGTCTGGGTGACAGAGTGAGACTCCAACTCAAAAAAAAAAAAAAAAGGGTGTGTACCTTTGTCAATGCTCTTCAAACTTAATATCAAAGACCTGTGTGTTTTGCTGAATTATACATCAGTTTAAACAAGATGAAGAGGAAAATGACCAATATATGAAATGATTCATTGTATCAGGGAAAAAACATAAATGTCCATCAAGAAAATTGATTGTATTATACTATGCCAAGTAATGTAAGAATATACAATAATTAAAATAGTTTCTCTTAACATCAATAAGAGTACCAAAGTTTACCTGTACGGCACTTATGTCCATAACCCTGAACTGTCCCCCACATCTTTAAAATTTAAAAAAGAGACCCTGAAGGCTAAAATTGTGTCAAAAAAAGTAAAAATACAGAGGTAGTGTATACTTGAGATTTTCTGAGAATAGAGTTTCTGTCCTATCCACATACACACATACAAATGGTGTGTGAGGAGATGGATGTGTTAAATAACATGATTGTGGTAATCATTTTGCAATGTATGTCAAATTATTATATTGTACATCTTGAATATATATATAATTTGTATTTGTCAATTAACCCCCAATAAAGCTAGGAAAAAAATAATAAAGTAACTCTCTGCATACTGGGAAGAGACAATATCCACACATTAATTTTATCAAGCAAGGGACAGAAGGAAAAACTGTTGAATAACAGGTCTAGGCAGAGCAGGAGATTTTGTTTGTGCATTTTTATTATGAAATATTTGTTGTATACAACAGAATATTTGTGACAGATATATACTTATACACACAAACATACACGTCTTTAGATAGATGAGTGGATGAACAGATGATAGGTAGATAAGTAGATGGTAGACAGAGATAGATGATAATAGATAGATACAAAGCTATAGAGATAATATAGATAGATGGATGGTTGGATGGATAATAGAGACAGATTTTATAGAGCAAAATAGTGAAACAAACACCTTTGAGCCCACCCGTCTTAAGACATGGAGCAGCCCTGTTAACTGTGAAGCTCCCTGTTTGTCACCGTCGACTCCTTCTGCTCCCGGCTTTCCATTATACTTCTACTCACATATGTAGTCCATAGCTCTTGTTAAACTGCCTGGTTTTGCTTGTTTTTGAATTTCACGAATACAGTATCACACTGCATATCTTTCCACAACTTGCTTCCTCGATGTACTCACTTACTAGGTTTCAACAATTCTGACATAATAGTTTTAGTGCATTCATTTGCACCATTATATAGAAGTCCAATTTATGACTAAACCACAATATCTTTTTCTTTTTCAATCAGTAGGCATTCGGGTTGCTTGCAATTTTTCCCTGTTCTAAGATTCTTTTACAGATTCCCAATGTCACTGCACCAATTCACAGTCTTACTAAGTGTCTCGGCCTCACCATCATTCCCTATCCCTATCAAAATTGGCCATTGTCGTATTTTGAGTATTTACCATGCATTGGATGTATATTTTATTAAATATGACATTGCTTTTCACTGATCATTATAAAGTTAAGAATCTTTTTATATATTTA
>NW_007261791.1:6475-6941 GCF_000164805.1 Carlito syrichta | reverse complement strand
TTTCCACAACTTGCTTCCTCGATGTACTCACTTACTAGGTTTCAACAATTCTGACATAATTGTTTTAGTGCATTCATTTGCACCATTATATAGAAGTCCGATTTATGACTAAACCACAATATCTTTTTCTTTTTCAATCAGTAGGCATTCGGGTTGCTTGCAGCTTTTCCCTGTTCTAAGATTCTTTTACATGATTCCTGGTGCATACAGACATTTTTCTATTGCATATATGAGAATTGGGCATATTCGTATTCAATATATAAGATCATGCCAAAATGATTCCCAATGTCACTGCACCAGTTCACAGTCTTACTAAGTGTCTCGGCCTCACCATCATTCCCTATCCTGGTCAAAATTGGCCATTGTCGTATTTTGAGTATTTACCATGCATTGGATGTATATTTTATTAAATATGACATTGCTTTTCACTGATCATTATAAAGTTAAGAATCTTTTTATATATTTA
>NW_007261791.1:2233-6455 GCF_000164805.1 Carlito syrichta | reverse complement strand
CCATTATACTTCTACTCACATAAGTAGTCCATAGCTCTTGTTAAACTGCCTGGTTTTGCTTGTTTTTGAATTTCACGAATACAGTATCACACTGCATATCTTTCCACAACTTGCTTCCTCGATGTACTCGCTTACTAGGTTTCAACAATTCTGACATAATAGTTTGAGTGCATTCATTTGCACCATTATATAGAAGTCCAATTTATGACTAAACCACAATATCTTTTTCTTTTTCAATCAGTAGGCATTCAGGTTGCTTGCAGCTTTTCCCTGTTCTAAGATTCTTTTACGTGATTCCTGGTGCATACGGACAAACATTTTTCTATTGCATATATGAGAATTGGGCATATTCATATTCAATATATAAGATCATGCCAAAATGATTCCCAATGTCACTGCACCAATTCACAGTCTTACTAAGTGTCTCAGGCTCATCATCATTCCCTATCCTGGTCAAAATTGGCCATTGTCATATTTTGAGTATTTACCATGCATTGGATGTATATTTTATTAAATATTACATTGATTTTCACTGATCATTATAAAGTTAAGAATCTTTTTATATATTTATTGACGGCCATTTATATCTCCTCTTCTGAAAAGTATTTGTTAATACCTTTTGTACATTTTTCTATTAGGTTCTTTCCTCCACTGTGAAATTGTTCACATCATTTTCCCATTTTTATTGACTTACAGATTTATTACATTGTTTCATGTACTGTGCATCATTAGGGTTCATCAATTTTATGTATGGCAAAAAAGACTCTCTGTGTATGTGGATTGTATTTTGTTTTCTCTATTGCATCTTTCGATAAAAAGAAGTTCTTAATTTTAGTGGAGTCGGATTTATCAGGTTTTTTGTGGTTGGTACTTATACGTTATTTCAGAAACACTTCCCTATTTAAAGACTTTAATGAAATTATTCTACATTGTCTTCTAAATGTCTGAGTGGACCTTTTGCATTTAAAATCATCAATGGTCACGACACTTGCCAACACACACGTGCACGCACACACATACAAAGACAGAATGAAAAAGGAAGGAGGTGAGGAACAGAGAAAAGGGGAGAGTTAATTTATCGAATAGTGCTGGTTTCTCCCACTGTAGCTCATCCTGTATCAAGTAGTCACACATTGGCTGTGCTATTTCTAACAATCTATGAAACTCCTTTTTCTGTGGGTCTATCCTTGTGCTAACAGCCCTGTCCTATTTCCATGGTTTATAATACATCTAGATTTCTAAGAGGGCCTGTCTTCCCACCTCATTCCACTTGAAGAGTTTCTCTCATCTATTCTCGATCTTTGTGCTCCCATATACATTTTTAAATTCACTTTTCCATCACCTTTTAACTCTGTTGTATTTTTGTAAATTAATAACATTTAATTTTTAGAGCAGTTTTCAGCTCACAGCAAAAGTGAACAGAAAGTACAGAGAGTCCTCATATGACCTCTGTCCTCACACACACACAAAGCCTCTCTGACTCCCAGCATCCCTCACTGAGGTGGTACATTTGTGATGCTCTAAGGGCCTACACTGATACATCATTATAACTCAAATCCCAGAGTTTAAATTAGGGTTCACTCTTGGTGTTGTACCTCCCATGAGTTTGGACAAGCATAATGACATGTATCCACCATAAGAGTACTATACAGAATAGTTTCAGTGCCCTAACATCCTCCTGGGCTCCACCATTATGACTTCCCACCCTCCACTCCTGACAACCACTGATCTTCTTACTGTTTCCATAGCTTTGCCTTTTTCAGAATGTCATCTGGTTGGAATCACACAACCTGCTCAGATTGGCTTCTTTCACTTAGTCATAGACATAAAAGGATCCTCCATGTGCATGTGTTTTTGTGGCTCAATAATCCTTTTTCATTTTTTTTAGCACTGAATAATATTTTATTGTCTGGAGATGTCACTATTTATTCACCTACTGAACAAAATCTTATTTGTCAATTACAAATGAGGCCATTATAAACACTCCTGTGTTCATTTGTGTAAATGCCAAGAAAGGCAATTGCTGGACCACATGGTAAGAATATGTTTAGCTGTATGGAAAACTACCCAACTGTCTTGCAAGATGCCATAACATCTTGCCAGGACATTCATTCCCAGTGCAATGAATGAATGTCCCTGCTACTTCACATCCTCACCAGCATTTGTGTTTTGAATGGTCACCATTTTAATTGCAATCCCCTTACAATATATGATGTTGCCAGAGCATCTCTACATAGCCTTACTTACCATCCACTCTGGGAAGGTGTCAGTTCTTTCAAGATCTCTTATTGTTTGTGGTGTTCTCCTGCTTCTAGGACACTATTATTTATATGCCCTAGAATTGACATGCTTTTATTTATCCTTCTTTTGATTTGTTATAATTGCTGGATTGAAGGTTTTGTGTCTTTCATTACTTCTAAAAACATTGTCACTAATTCTTCAAATAATTTTTCCTCACTTTTTTTCTATAAACTTCCTCTCAAATGCTGATTATGTATATGTTCAATTTTTCTCCTTGTCTCTTAAACTTTTCTATTTTCAGTGTGTTGGTCTCTTTCCATTATAGTCAATAGAATTTTTCAGATGCATAGCTCAGTTTATTAATTGTTCCCTCATTTCTATCTAATTTGTTGTTTTAACCTTTCCCCTCCATTTTTTTTTTTTCTTCAATCATGATAGTTTATATGCTTGTATTTTTCCCCAAATCTCTCCGGTAATCTTTGGTAATCTCTTCATCCTTAGTAGTATTTTCTATTTCTGCCTTTACTCATTTAAACATAGTAAGCTTGCAAATTGTATATTCTGTATTGAGTCATTTCAATATCTGATGTCTTTGTAGGATTGTTTCTACTGGCAATTGCTCTGACAATGTCTGTGTTCGTGACCTGTCTTATCAGTTCGAAGCTGTTAACATTCTCTCTGTCAGGTGACTCTGAGGTCTTGTTGGAAGACGTATTCCTCCGGGAGGATCAACATTTGCTTCTCTGAGGTAGCTGGAGGGATTATATACTCCGTGTACTTCAAATTTTAATGATCTGTTTGCAGTTTTCAGACCATATAAACAGCAGAAATTCAGGGTCCAGCCCAGATAAAAGCTGGCAAGAAGGTGTTTTTTTAACCTTCTCTCACACCTGGTAGATAATGCTCTTTCCTGCTTTCCTCTGGCTTTGTGAAAATGATTTCCAGTCAGGTGTGGTAGCTCAGGACTGTAATCCCAGCACTTTGAGAGGCCGAGGTGGGAGGATTGCTTGAGCCTGGGAGTTTAAGACCAGCCTGGGCAACATATCAAGACTTCATCTCTACAAAAATAAAAAAAAATTAGCCAGGCATGGTGGTGCATGCCTGTAGTCCCAGCAACTCAGGAGAGAGGCAGGAGAATCACATGAGGGTGAGGCTGTAGTTAGTGGTGATCATGCCACTGCATTCCAGCCTGGGTAACAGAGTGAAACTCTGACCACCCCCCCAAAAAAGAAAAATATAAAAGAAAATGATTCCCACCACAACTGCCATGTAGAGAGGAACAGATACTTTGGACTCAGCTCCTGTCCTCTTCTCCAAGGCAAAGAATGGTCCTGGCATAACTAGTGCATCAGGCACTGTCCTGGACTCCCCTGTCTTAGTTTCCAGCCTCATCGGATTTTCTTGTTTTTCAACTGGGAAATTTTAGAGTTAGTGGCTCATCATCGTGCCAAAACAGAGTCTGAAATATTTACTAATCTATCTTCCTATACTTGAATTTCAAACTGTTCCCCCGCATTATATATTGCAAACAAATACATTTAGATAAACTCTAAAATAAATGTCTGAGAGTCATACTGGTCCCAGATTTCTTAACAATTGTTAAGATATATTTACATAGACTGTTTCTGTCTTCAGCTTGGTCACATGGATTAAAAGCAAAAAGCATTCTCAACCTGAAAAATAAAAATGTTTCATATCTAATATATCTAAATGTCTCATCTAACTCATCTTGAGAATGACTCCTCAAGATTGCAGGGGGAGAGGAGAAGGTTTCTTGCCTTGTTCTACTATACTTAGAAAACAGAACCAGTCCAGTTTTGATGGGCAGCATGGTTGGATCCATGTTTTTACTCTTGTTAATAGTACTGCAGCGAACATGCGTGCGCAGATATCTTTTGGACAGTGGTTTAAGTTCCTCCAGGTATATTCCCAGAAGGTGGATTGCTGGATCATATGGAAGGTTCATTTCTAGTTCTTTTAG
>NW_007261791.1:0-1971 GCF_000164805.1 Carlito syrichta | reverse complement strand
TCCTTCGCCCAGGCTGGAGTGCAGTGGCATGCATGCTCACAGCCACTCCAGCCTCGACCTGCTGGGCTCCGGCGATCCTTCCACCTCAGCCTTCGGAGTTGCCAGAACTACTGACATGCGCTACCATGCCCGGCTATTTTTTAAAATTTTATTGTAGAGATGAGGCCTCGTCCATTTGCCCGGGCTGTTCTTGAACCCACAGGCTCAGACAATCCACTTGCCTCGGCCTCCCAAAGTGCTGGGATTACAGGCTGAGCCACAGAGCCCGGCCTCAATGTGGTTTTGATTTGCATTTCTCTGATGATTAGTGAGGCTGGGCATTTTTTCCTTTTTCTGTTGGCTGTTCACATGTTGGCTGTTCAAAACATCTTTTGAGATGTTTCTATTCATGTCTTTTGCCCACTTTTTGACAGGCTGATTGTTTTTTTCCTCTCAGCACAGTTGAGTTCCTTGTAGATCCTTGATGTTAGGCCTTTATCAGATACACAGTTGGCAAATATTTTTTTCCCCCATTCTTTGGGCTATCTCCCCACTCTCTTGATGGTTTCTTTTGTTTTGCAGAAGCTTCTCATTTTTATGAGCTCCCACTTGTCAATCTTATCTCTTAGCATGGGCTTTTGGGGATTTGATCAGGAATTGGTTGCCTATTTCACTTTCCATAAAGGTGTCTCCTATGTGTTCTAAGATTCTTATAGTCTGAGGTTTTACATTTAGGTCTTTGATTCATTTGAAGTTGATTTTTGTGTATGGTGATTGGTAGGGGTCCTGTTTCATTCTTCTGCATGTGGCCAGTCAGTTTTCCCAGCACCATTTAACTGGACTGGATTTTTTTAAAATGTGGTACATATACATGATGGAATATTACACAGCCATAGAGAAGAACAAAATGATGGACTTTGTAGCAACCTGGATGGATTTAGAGTCTATCATACTTGGTGATTTTTCACAGAAACAAAGAGCTGAGCACCACATGTCCTTACTCATAAGCAGACCCTGAACATTTGCCACAATGTGATAAGAGAGGGATTGGCAGTAGCCAGAAATTGCCAGGGGAGGTGGTGGGGGGACACATAACATTAATAAGGGTACCTGATCTGAAACCAAGCAAAGTGGGAACCAAAAAGGGGTTCAAACTTTACCTGGCTGATGACCCCTTGCATATCTAATTCTGAATTGTACCCCACATCTTTAAAATGAAATAAATTTGAAAAAAGCAGAACTGACAGGCTTTTTGAAGTTAAAGAGGATTTCAAACAGTTATGACTATGTAGAGTGGACATGATATAATGCTTATTTTGCAACATCAGTTACCCCCCAAAAATGTTTCACTACCAGGAATGTAGTAAGTTCTGATACAGACTTTTCTCCAAGGCGTGACTGATGGGCAGTCTCAGTTCCCCTGGCTGTGTCCTGGCTGAGCCTTCCGTACCGACTTTGCCAGCAGCATTTGCCAGTTGTCTGCTTCTTCCTCTAGGGTGACTTCATCCTAGTGGTTGAGTGTACTCTTGCTCCAAGCCCATCTCTTCTTCATTATCATGCCAGCCATATCTGCAGAAGGCTGTGTTTCCTTCAGCTGGGCTGTGCGCCCCTGGACTCTCAACTGCATGATCTCTTTGGCCTGCAGTGGCACTACCAGTTCTTTTCACCCCATGTGCTCAGTACTCCTGCAGATTTGTTGCCCTGATGGGCTGGGAGGAGACGTGTTTTAAGGCACTTTTTCAATACTCTTTGGCTTCCCCCCCTCCACTACAACATCTTTCAAAAAAGCCACTCTAAGCTCAAATTGGTGTAATTAAGGTACAAATGTATATAAAGTTTAAATATATGAACTAGACAGTTCATTTCTAATAAATAGATTTGCATTCAAGAAACAGCTCTTGCAATTCAGAGCCCTCTTTGAAAACCTCACCATCGTGCTGTCAAGAAACCCCATGTAGCAGGATACAGCCCCCTGTGAGAACCTGCCCTCAG
>NW_007261790.1:2163-13358 GCF_000164805.1 Carlito syrichta | reverse complement strand
GGAGGACGAGATAGGAAGATGGCCAGAACCTCAGGAGTTGAGACATGATGGTCGCCATAGCAAGCCCCCACCTTGACCTCAAGCAAAACCCAGAAAACTTTGGGTCAGGACATGCCTTGACTGGAGGATCACCTCCAGCCTCGAGTTCAAGACAAGGCAGGAAGACCAGGATGTCGACCAAATGGAAAGCCTGTGTTCACAGGAGTTTCGAAGGCCCAGGCTGAGAGGATGGCCCAAGTTGGATGGTTTCAAAGCATCCTGGGCAACCCAGATAGGAACGAAAAAGAAAGAAAGAAAAGAAAGAAAGAAAGAAAGAAAGAAAGAAAGAAGGAAAGAAAGAAAGAAAGAAAGAAAGAAAGAAAGAAAGAAAGAAAAAAGAAAAAAAAGGAAGAAGGAAAGAAAGAACAAAGGAAGAAAGAAAGGAAGGAAGGATGTAAGGAAGGAAGGAAGGAAGGAAGGAAGGAAGGAAGGAAGGAAGGAAGGAAGGAAGGAAGGAAGGAAGAAAGAAAAAGAAAGAAAGAAAGAAAGAAAGAAAGAAAAAAATCCATTCTCCTGTAAAACTTCTGCCCTCAGTCCTTCCCCCACGCCTCCCTCACATGTGAGGGTCCTCCAATCTCAGCACCTTCCAGGCAGAACCCTCCAAATGACTACCCCCCGCTTTGGTGAGTTTGTTCCCAAGGCTCCCTGGCTGTGTTCATGCTGACTCTCCTCTCCAAGGTGAGAAAAGTGCCCCAGTTAAGCCGACTCTCTGACTCAGCAGCAAGGACCTTCCACCAAGAAAGACCAGGGATACATCCCTCACCCAAGTTCATTTCTTACCCCAATTTTTCCTGGCTCAAAAGCCAGTCACCAATTGAACACACCACATGCAGGTGAGAATCTGTGTCCGATTCTGATGTTTTGGAGAGAGGTTTTGGCTCTGTGTCCCTGACTGGGGTCTGGGGACATGACCATGCTTCACTAGCAGCCTCGAAATCATGGGCTCCAGCAATCCTCTCTCCTCCACCTCTGGAGTGGTGGGAAGGATGGATACCATGACTCCAGACCACCTATGTTGATGGGTGCAGAGTGGGGATCTCCCTGCTTGACCCAGGCTGGCCTTGCACTCCTGGGCTCCAGTCATCCCCCCACCTCAGCCTTGCAAGGCACTGGGATTCCTGGAGTGGGCCACCACACCCGGCCCTCAGTTTTGTTTTCTATGAAGGATCGAGGCTGGGCTGTGGGCTCTTCTCATCATCCCAGTGCATTTGGAGGCCATGGCCAGTGGCCAGTCAAAGCCTGCGGGTCTGAGAAGTGCCTGGGCCACTCAACAAGACCTCGTCTCCTCCCTCCATCCCAAATGTGCCTGGCGTGGTGGAATGTTCCTGTCATTCCGTCTCCTCAGAAGTCTGGTGGGGAAGGCTTGCCAGAGCCAGGCGGGCCAAGGGTCCGCTGGCCGGGAGTGGGCTACCAGCCTCCACCTGGATGACGGAGTGAGACTCTGACTCAAAAAAAAGACAGAAAAGAAGAGCATCCATTCATGCATGGAGTTGGGGTCATCCTGAACCAACAGAGATCGTGGGAGAAAGAGGCCTCAGTGTTGGGCATAGAGTTCTCAAAAGATGGTGGATTGGCAGACATTTGGGCTGTGGCTTTGGATGGGGAGGTGGGGTACTGCTTTGGCCCAGGAGATAAACACCACCTGGGCCATGTAACGAGATTCCGTTGCTCCCCAGAACTCAAACCCTCTAGTAGCACGTGGTGGCACCAGTGGTGCCAGCTACATGGAATGTGGAGAATTACATCCTGTGGCATGCCTTTGCATCATCCCTGCTGAAAAAACGTGTGAGTCCAGGCTGAGCACCGTGGCTCATGGCCGTCAGCCCCACACCCTGGGATGCCAAAGTGGGAGGCTGCCTGAATCCAGGGGTCAAGAGACCAGCCCGGGTATGTGGCCAGACCTAGTCTTGGTGAGAGGTCCCTAAAATCGAGTTAGCCATGGTTGCCCCTGGAATCCTGGCTGCTTGGAGGCTGAGCCAGAAGGACAGCCTGAGCCCTGCTGGTCGAGGCCCCAGGAGCCATGATCATGCCACCACAACCCAGCCCGGCCGACAGACTCCAGCGACAAAAAAGATGCTTCTCACGTGCGTCACCATGGATATCCATGGCTCCCCAGAGAGAGGTTGGCATCGGTGGGGGATGATGGAGTTATTGGGAGCGGAAGGGGTCCTCCCCATGCCCAAAGATGGCAGACAGGGTGATTGGAACCTTGGCTGGCTGAAGCATTGCCAGACTGTCTTGATTGCTCTGTGCTCAACCACTGCCCTAGCTTGGAGCCTTCTGTTCTGTGAGCTCACACACATCTTTGCTATTGAACATGAGTGTGGAACATGGAGGCAGTCCTTCTGGGACGTGTGGCCAGAGACATGGGAAGGACGAGCCCGGTGGCCACCTTTGAAACATCCTACGAATGACAGCCCAGAAAGTACCTTTTCCTCTCCCATACCTGAGGGTGATTCCTCACTCTGGGTGGTAGGGGTGGTGGCGGTGGTAGTGATTATTATTATTTGGAGTTGATGCCACTCTGTCTCCCAGGCCATAGCAAAGGGGCACCCTCATGGCCACCGTGGACTTTACCTGCCAGGCTCAGATGATCCTCCCACCTCGGCCCCCTGAGTGTCAGGGACTACAACCTGTGCCACCACACCTGGCTAACCTTTAGATTTTTTTTATGGGCTAGATGACTTCTTGCTCAGTGTCCTGGGCTGTTTTCAAACCCCCAGGCTCATCCACTCTCTTGGGGCTCCAAAGGGCTGGTATGCCAGGCTGAGTCCCTGATCCGGCCTGTGGTTGTGGTGTTGGTGGTAGTTGATACTATTATTATGAGTCGGAGTCCCACTGTGTTGTCTAGGCCAGAGTGCAGGGGCCTGCTCTCAGCCACCATGGCCTCCAACAGCAGGGCTCCAGCGACTCTCTCCCCACAGCCCCCTGAGTGGCCAGAACGACAGGCGTGCCACACACTCTAAGATGATTTTTTGGCTTCTAGTTGAGAGGAAGTCTCACCAAGTGCCCAGGCTGATCTCAAACCCAAGGGCTCTGTCCATCCTCCCGCCTTGGCCTCCCAGAATGCCAGGATGACAGGCCTGAGCCACTGCACCTGGCCTGCACACACCTCTTGGGACCCATCGCAAGGACCACTCCCTTCTGATGACCCAGGACTCTGGTGAGGTCAACCACAGGCACCTGCCTAGCCCTCCCCATGGGGAGCATCTGAGGCAGAGACATGTCACTGCTGGGGCATCCACCCATCCACCCGTCTTGTCCTCAGGGTGGACTTGCTAGCCACTCCCAAGGGCTGCCTTGGGGAAAGGGAGAGCTTGATTATCAAATCATCAGGGGAGCAGGATGGCCTAGTGACTCACGCCTGTCTCCTCGGCACTTGGGGAGTCTGAAACGGGAAGATGGCTGCAGCCTGGGAGCTCGAGACCAGGTTTGACACTATAGCAAGCCCCCATCATGATCCCAAGCAAAACCCAGCAAACCTTGGGTGAGAGCAGGCATCGCTGGGATGATCACCTCTGGCTCAGAGATCAAAACCAGGCATGAAGACCAGGATGTCGAGCAAACAGTAAGCCTGTGTTTGCAGCAGTATGGTAGGCCCAGGCTGAGAGAATGGCCCAAGTTGGATGGTTTGAGAGCCACCTGGACAACATTGTGAGGAATGAAAAGAAAAGAAAAGTAAGTAAGAAAGAAAGTAATAAAGAAAGAAATAATGAAAGAAAGGAAGGAAGAAAAGAAGAAAGAAAGGAAGAAAGGAAAGAAAGAAAGAAAGAGAGAGAGAGAAAGAAAGAGAAAGAAAGAAAGAGAAAAGAAAGAAAGAAAATATAAGAAAACAAAGAAATCATTTTACCTGAAAACCTTCTGCCCTCAGTCCTTCTCCCATTCGCCCCCCCCGCATATGAAGGTCTCACAAGCTCGGCACCTTACAGCCCCAGCCATCCCAAAGGCTGCCACCGCTTTTGTGTGGGAGTTCCAGAGACTCCCTGACCAGGTTCCTGCCGACTCTCCTCTCCGTGGTGAGAAATGTGCCCCAGGCAGCCCAGACCTCTGACTTGGCAACAAAGTCCTTACACCAAGAAAGGCCAGGTACACATCCCTCACCCTGGTATATTTCTTACCACCAAGTCCCATTTTTTCTGGCTCTAAAACCAGTCGCCCTTTGAGCACATGATGCGCAGTTGAGAATCTGTAAGATTCTGAGGTTTTTGGACAAAGGGTCTGGCTCTGTGGCCCATGACCATCATTCACTGCCACCCTCGAAATCGCAGGCTCTGGTGATCCTCCCACCTCAGCCTCTGTAGTGGCCGGGTGATGGGCACCACATCCCCAGACCCACGCTTTGGATGGTTGTGCAGGTGGAGTCTCCCTGCAAGGCCCAGCCTGGCCTTGAGCTCATGGGCTACACCCATTCTCCCATTTCAGCCTCAGGGAGCGGTGGGACTCCAGGCATTGTCCGCAGCCTCCGACCTTCTGGTTCATTTTCGATGAAGGCTCGATGCTGGGCTTGGGTGCTCAATCACGTCATCCCAGCACTTGGGGAGGCCAAGTCCAGCAGCTGGCTGAGCCCGTGGTTCTGAGACGTGCCAGGCAACTTGGCGAGACCTTGTTTCTACCCTACATCCCAAATGAGCCAGGCTTGGTGGCACTCATCTGTCATTCTGGCTCCTTGGCAGGCTGGGGAGGAAGGATCGCCAGAGCCCTGCATGCTGAGGCTGTGGTGGATGGGAGGGAGCCAAAGCATCCAGCCTGGGAGACAGAGTGTGACTCTGACTCAAAAAAAAATAAAAGGAAAGAAAGGAAGAGCATCAATTTTGGTATCTTGTTGGGATCATCGTGAACAGAGATCATTTGAGAAGGAGGCCAAAGTGTGGGACCGCTGGAGCCCAGAGATTGAGACTAGCCTGGATCACGTAGCAAGACCTCATCACTCACCAGAATGCAAACACTCGAGTCGCGTGTGTTGGCGCCCATAGTCCCAACTACATGGGATGTGGTGGCCTCCATCCCAGGGTGTGCCTTTGCATCGCCCCTACTGACAGCACTTGCAAGTCCAGGTAGGGCACCATGGCTCATGGCCATCAGCCCATCGCCCTTGGAGGCCGAGGCAGGAGGCTGCCTGAGTCCAGTGGTCAGAGACCAGCCTGGGTGAGGTGGCCAGAATCGTCTGAGTGAGCGGTCCCCCAAATAGAGTCAGGTGTGGTGGACCCGGGAGTCCCAGCTGCTCAGGGGCTGAGGCAGGAGGACCAAATGAGCCCCAAAGGTCAAGTCCCCAAAGTCACAATCCTATCGCCATGCCCCATCCCAGCTGATGGAGACTCAGGTGACAAAAAAGATGCCTCCCACGTGCATCATGATGGGGGACCAGGGTTCCACAGTTAAAGGTCAGCATGGGCGAGTGATGAATAAGTGTTCGGGAGATATAGAGGCCTTCCTCTGGCCCGAAGGTTGCAGACTGGGTGACAGAAACCCGGCCTGTACACGATGTTGTCAGACCATCTTGAACACTCTGTGCCTGACAGCCACCCTAACTCACTGCCGTCTGTTCCATGAGCTCACATGCATCTTTGTCATTGGGCATGAGTGTGGAGGGTGGAGGCAGGCCTTCTGGTGCCCGTGGCCAATGTTGTGTGCTGGACGTGCTGGTGGTCACCTTTGAAACCTACCGAAAATGACAGTCCAGAAAGTGCCTTTTCCTCTCCCATCCCTGAGTGTGACTTCTCATGCTGAGTTACAGGGTTGGTGATGGTGGTGGTGGTAGTGATTTTTATTATTTGAGGTCAGAATACTGCTCTATCACCAAGCCAGAGAGCAGGGTCACACTCACGGCCACCACGGATTCCACCTGCTGGGCTCAGGTGATCCTCCTGCCTCCACTCCCCGAGTGGCTTGAACCACAGGCCTGCTCCACCACGCCCAACTACTCTTTGGATTTATTTTCCATGGCTGAGAACAAGGTCTTGCTCTTTGTCCCAGGCTGGTTTTTAACTCACTGGTTCAAGCTGTCCACTTGCCTGGGCCTCTGGAGGGCCAGGATGCCAGGCTGAGACCCTGAGACCAGCCTGTGGTTGTGGTGTGGTGGTGGTAGGTATTATTATTCTGAGTTGAAGTCACGCTCTTTCACCCAGGCTGGAGCACAGGGGCCCACCCTTGGACACCACAGTCTCTGCAGTCTGGGCTCTGGTGATCCTCCCGCTGTGGCCTCCCGAGTGGCCAGAAGAACAGGCATATGCCACCATACTTGGCTCATTTTTTGGACTTCTTGTAGAGACAAGGTCTTGCCAAGGTGCCCAGGCTAGTCTCGAAATCAGGAGCTCAGGCCATTCTCTCATTTCGGTCTCCCAAAGCACAGGGATGATAAGCGTGAGCCCTTTTGACTTGCCTTCACACCCCTCTCTGGGCCCTACTGCGAGGTCCGCTCCCTTTAGACGACCCAGGACACTGAAGAGGACATCCAGAGTCAAACGTCAAGCCCAGCACGGAGGAGCGCCTGGAGCAGGGGCATGTCTCCACCAGGGTGGCCACACCTCTGCCCACCTCGATCCCCAGGGTGGACCTGGTCACTCATCCCAGCGGTGGCCTCAGTGAAATGGAGGCGTGACACTCAAATCCTTGGGGGGACCAGCTGGGTGAATAATGCCTGTGTCCTCGGCACTTCAAGTCCCAACCTCGACACCAAGCAAAACTCAGAAAACCTTGGATTAGGGTAGGCTTCGGTGGGAGGATCACTTCTGGCCCAGAGTTCAGGACTAGGCAGGAAGACCAGGATGTTGACCAATGGAAAGCCTATGATCACAACACTTTTGGAGGCCCAGTCCAAGAGGATGGCCTGATTTGGGCTGTTTGATAGTGAACTGGGCAACCTAATGATGAAGGAAAAGAAAGAAAAAAGAAAGAAAGAAAGAGAAGAAAGAAAGAAAGAAAGAAAGAAAGAAAGAAAGAAAGAAAGAAAGAAAGAAAGAAAGAAAGAAATTCTCCTGCAAACCTTCTGTCCTCATTCCTTCACCCATCGACACCCACATCTGAGGGTCCCCCAAGTTTGGCACCTTCCAGCCCCAACCTCTGGTGCTCAGCCTCATCATCCCTGTGCTTTGGGAGGCAGAGGTCAGCGGCTGTACAAAGCTTGCAAGCCGAGACCCATCCGGGAACCTTGGCGAGACTCATCTCGGCCCTCCATCCCAAATGACTGGGCGTGGTGATGTGCACCTGTCATTCTGGCTCCTTGGAAGCCTGCGGAAAGGCTTGCTGGAGCCTGATGGACTGAGGCTGAGAAGGTCAAGAGTGAGTCAGTGCCCTCCAACCTGGGTGATGGAGTGAGATTCTGTCTCAAAAACAAAATGAAAAAAGCAAAAAAAGAAGAGTATCTATTTTTGTATGGAGTTGGGATTTTTGTGAACAGAAAGAAATCATTTGGGAAGGAGGAACCAGCCTTCAATCTAGAGTTCCCAAAAGTTGGTGGATCAGCAGACAATCGGGCTGTGGCTTTGGGAGGCCAAGGCAGGGGACCGCTGGAGGCTGGGAGTTCAAGACCAGCCTGGGCCATGAAGCGAGAACTTGTCGCTCCCCAGGATGCAAATACTGGAGTATTGCCTGGTGGCATCCATGGTCCTGACTACACAGGATGCAGTGGCTTCCATCCTGGGTCGTTATTTGCATCTCCCCCGACCACAGAATTTGCGAGTCCAGACCAGGCACCCTGGCTCATGGCCGTCACCTCCGAGTCCTGGGAGCCCGAGGTGGGAGGCTGCCTGGGACCAGGGATGGGAGACAAGCCTGGGTGATGTCGACAGACCTCATCTCGGTGAGGGGTTTCCAAAATTGAGTCAGGCATTGTGGCCCCCAGAGTCCTGGCTGCTTGGAGGCCATGGCAGGAGGACTGCCTAAGCCCCATTGATCGAGGCCCCAGGAGCCACGATTGTGCCCCAACCAGGCCAATGGACAACTCGTTGACAAAAAGTACACCTCCCACATGCATCACAACAGATGTCCACCACTCCCCAGCCATAGTTCCGCGTGGTCAGGGGATGATGGAGTGGTTGGGAGAGGAAGAAGCCCTCTTCTTGCTCAAAGGTGGCAGACTGGGTGACTGGAACCTGAATAGGCGGTGGCATTGCTGGTACTCTTTGATTGCTCTGTGCCTAATGGTTGCCCTAAATTGGGAACGCCTGTTCCGTGAGCTCACATGCATCTTTTCCATGGGTCATGTGTGTGGAGGGTGGAGGCAGGCCTTCTAGGACATGTGGACAAAGATGCGGGATGGTTGTACCCGGTGGCCACCTTTGAAACCTCCTGTGAATGACAGGAGGCAAAGTGAATTTCCTCTCACATTCCTGATGGTGACTCCTCGTGCTTGGTGGCAGGTGTGGTGGTGGTGGTGGTGGTGGTGGTGGTGATTATTATTTGGAGTCAGAATCCCGCTCTGTCACCCAAGCCTGAGTGCAGGGGCATGCACATGCCCACCATGGACTCCACCTGCAGGGCTTAGGTGATCCTCTTGCCTAGTGTCCCGGGCTAGTCTCAAACCTTCAGACTCATTCCGTCCACTCCCTCTGCCTCTGAAGGGATGGGATGCCAGGCTGAGCCCCTGAGCCTGGCCTGTGGTTGTGGTGGTGGTGGTTATTATTATTCTGTTTCAGAGTCATGCTCTGTCACTCAGGCTGGAGTGCAGAGGCCCACTCTCAGCCACTTCAGCCTCCATTGGCTAGACTCCTGTGATCTTCCCGCCACAGATGCCCAAATGGCCAGAACGACAGGCATGTGCCACCACACTCAGCTCATTTATTTAGCTTCTTATAGAGACAAAGTCTCATCTAGGTGCCCACGCTTATCTTGAACCTGGGGGCTCAGGCCATCCTCTTTCCTCAGCCTCTCAAAGCACCGGTGTGTCAAGCATGAACCCCCATGCCAGGCCTCCACACCCCTCTCAAGGTCCCACCATGAGACCCGCTCCATTCTGATGAGCCAGGAACCCAGAGAGCATGGCCGGAGTTGTCCCCTGAGCCCTTCCCGTGGGAGCGCCTGGTGCAGGGGCACGTTTTGACTGAAGGGCCCATTTCTCTTCCTGCTTCATTCCCCAGGTTGGACCTGGTCGCTCCTCCCTGGGACTGCCTTGGGGAAAGGGAGGGCATGACTCTCAAACTTTCGTTGGGCAGGGACAACTGGACAACTCATGACTGTCTCCTTGGAACTCAGGTAGGCCGAGACAGCTGAAGCCCAGTAGATTGAGACCAGGCTGGACACCATAGCAAGCCCTGAGCTCGAACCCAAGCAAAATCAAGGAACACTTGGATGAGGGCAGGGCTCGGAGGGAGGATTGCCTCTGGCACAGAGGTCAAGACAAGACAGGAAGACCAGGATATTGACTAAATGGAAACCATGAATGCAGCAGTTGGAGGCCCAGGCCAAGACGATGGACCATGTTGGGTGGTGTGAGAGTAGCCTGGGCAACCTAGTGAAGAGAGAAAAGAAAGGAAGAAGGAAACATAGAAACAAAGAAAGAATGCAAGAAAGAAAGAATGAAAGGAAGGACAGAAGGAAGGAAGGAAAGAAAGAAAAAAATCCATTCTCCTGCAAACATTCTTCCCCCAGTCCTTCCCCCCACTCCCCCACATACGTAGGTCCCCCAAACTCAGCAACCTCGAGCCCCAACCCCCACCAATGGCTGCCCCCCTTTGGTGTGGGAGTTCACAGACTTCCTGCCCTGGTTCCTCTGGTGCTCCCAATCCCATTTTTCCAAGCTCTAAAGCCAGTCGCCCTGTGAACACACCACACATAGTTGAGAATCTGTGTACGATTCTGATGTTTTTGGAGACAGGGTCTTTCTCTGTGCCCCCAGAAGGGGCCCACGGAAAAAACCAGCGTTCTCCACCAGCCTGGAAATTGCGAACTGCAGTAATCCTTGAGCCTCAGCCTTCAGTGGCCGGGATGACGGGCACCTCAACCCAAGAATCCCTGTTTGGATTTGTGCAGAGATGGGGTCTTTCTGCATGCACCGGTTTGGTCCATGCTAGTCTTGGGCTCCTGGACTCCAGCCATCCTCCTGCCTAAGCATCCCAGAGCACTGGGATTCCAGGCGTGGGCCGCCACGTCAGGCCTTTCTGGTTCATTTTCAATGAAGTTTTGAGGCTGGGCTGGGGGCTCAGCCTCGTGATCCCAGTGCTTTGGGTGTTTGAGTCCTGTGGCCAGCCCAAACTGTGGGCCAAGACCCACCTGGGCACCTCAATGAGACCTCTCCTCTAACTTCCATCAGTAATGCGCTGGACATGTTGGCACTTGCCTGTCGTTCTGGCTCCTCTGAAGACTGAGGAAAGGGTCACCATAGTCTGGTAGGCCATGGCTGCAGTAACTGAGAGAGTCACGGCCCTCCACCCTGGGTGACCGAGTGAGACTCCAACTCAAAGAGAAAAAGGAAAAAAGGGAAAAAAAGACAAGCATACATTTGTGTATGGAATTGGGATCATCATGAACAGAGATCATTTGGGATGGATGCTCCAGCCTTGGGCCTAGAGTTCCAGAAAGTTGGTCAATCAGCAGACAATCGGGTTGTGGCTTTGGGAGGCCAAGGTGGGGGGACGCTGGAACCTGGGAGTTTGAGAACAGCCTGAGTCAGATAGCGAGACCACATCACTCCCTGGAATGCAAACAATGGCATCACGCATGGTGGGCCCCAGGGTCCCAGCTACATGGGATGCAGTAGACTGTGTCCCAGTGCATGCCTTTGTGTCGCCCCTGCTGAAGTCCAGTATGGACACTGTGGCTCATGGCAGTCAGACCTGTACCCTGGGATGTCAAGGCTGGAGGCTGTCTGAGTCCCCGGGTCAGAGACCAGCCCGGGATACCTGGCCAGAACTCATCTCAGTGAGAGGTCCCCAAAATTGAGTCATGTGTGGTGGCCCCTGGAGGACCAGTTGCTCGGTGGCCAAGGCAGGAGGACCACCTGAACCCCACAGGTTGAGGACCTGGGAGCCACAATTATGCCACTGCACCACAGCCCCGCCGAAGGAGACTCTGGTGACAAAAATGACACCTTCCACGTGCATCATGACTGACATCCACGGCTCCCCAGGGAATGGTCCGTGTAGGTGGGTGACAATGGGTTGAATGGGAGAGGATGGGGCCCTCCAGCCACTCTAGCTCACAGCCATCTGTTCTGTGAGCTC
>NW_007261790.1:0-1543 GCF_000164805.1 Carlito syrichta | reverse complement strand
GGTATTATTATTCAGAGTCAAAGACACACTCTGTTGCCCAGGTTGGAGCATAGAGGCCCACCCTCAGCCACTGCAGCCTCCATCGGTTGGTCTCCGTTTATCCTCCCGCTGCAGGCTCCTGAGTGACTGGAACATCAAGTGCGAACCACCACTCTTGGCTCATTTTTTTGGCTTCTTGGTGAGGTGGTCTCGCCAAGGTGCCCAGGTTGGTCTCGAACCTGGGGACTCAGGTCACCCTCTCACCTCAGCCTCCCAGAGTACCGGGATGACAGGTGTGAGTCCCTGTGCCCAGCCTCCACACTCGTCTTGGGGCCCCATCACAAGGTCTGCTCCCTTCTGAAGACCTGGGACCCCAGAGAGTGTGGCCAGAGTCGCCCACCAAGCCCTCCCAGGAGGAAGCTTCTGGCACAGGGTCACCTCCGCCCACCTCACTCCCAATTGTCGACCCTAACCCTCCTCTCAGGGGCCGCCTTGGGGAAAGGGAGGGCATGACTCTCAAACCTTTGAGTGGGCAGGGATGGCCAGGTGACTCACGCCTGTCTCCTCAACACTCAGATAGGTCAGAGCCCAGGAACTCGAGACCAGGGTGGACAGCATTGCAAGACCCCATCTCAACCCAAAGCAAAACCCAGAAAAGCTTGGGTGAGGGCAGGCCTTGGCAGGAGAATCGCCTCCATCCCAGAGTTTAAGACCAGGCAGGAAGACCAGGATGTGGACCAAATGGAAAGCCTGTGATTACAGCAGTTTTGGAGGCCTAGGCCGAGAGGATGGCCCGAGTTTGACAGTTTAAGAGCAGCCTGGACAACATAGTGAGGAAAGAAAAGAAAGAAACAAGGAAAGAAAGAAAGAAAGAAAGAAAGAAAGAAAGAAAGAAAGAAAGAAAGAAAGAAAGGAAGGAAGGAAGGAAGGAAGGAAGGAAGGAAGGAAGAAAAGAAAGAAAGAAAGGAAGGAAGGAAGGAAGGAAGGAAGGAAGGAAGGAAGGAAGGAAGGAAGGAAGGGAAAGGAAGAAAGGAAAGGAAGAAATAAATACATTCTCCTGCAAATATTCTGTCCTAGTCCCCCCCCCACCAAAATGTGAATGTCCCCCAAGCTGGGCATCTTTTAACCACAACCACCCTAATGGCTGCCCCCACTTTGGTGTGGGAGTTCCTGAGACTCCCTGGCCAGGTTCCTGCCGACTCTCCTCTCTGAGGTGTGAAATGTGCCCCTGGGAGGCCAACCCTCTGACTCAGCAACGAGCACATTCCTTACCCAGGGACATTTCTTCCCACAATCCCATTTTTCCTGGCTGTAAAGCCAGTCGCCCTGTGAACAAACCCTGTACAGTTGAAAATCTGTGTACAATTCTGATGCTTTTGGAGACGGGGTCTGGTTCTGTGGCCAAAGCTGGGACCCAGGGACATGACCATCATTAACCACCAGCCTCAAGATGACAAGCTTCAGGGATCCTCCCACCTCAATCTCTGGAGAGGAGGGGACAATGGGCACCATGACCCCAGACCCCCTGTTTGGATGGGTGCAGAAATGGGGTCTCCCTGCGTGG
>NW_007261789.1:15165-21608 GCF_000164805.1 Carlito syrichta | reverse complement strand
CTCCATCACTCAGACTGGAGGTGCAGTAGCATGCTCACAGCCACGCCAGCATTGCCCTGCTGGGCTCAGGCGATTTTTCAGCATCAGATTCCAAGTACCCAAAACTACAGGCATGTGCAGCCAAGCCCGGATAATTTTTTTATTTTACATGATACAGATGAGGTCTTGCCAAGTTGGTCAGCTGTTCTTGAACTGCAAGCTCAGGCAATGTGCTCACCTTACCCTCCCAAAGTCCTGGGAATACAGGCTTGAGCACCCTCGCCTGGCCCCTTCTTGGACTTTCAGCGGAGGAAGACATCACTACCCGCCCTACCCCATGTGTTTGTGCATCTCTCCTCACCTATTTCCAACTCTGGTCCGAGCCTGAATCTCACTCCGAGGCTTTGGCAATTTTGATATCTATAAGTACATGGAGAGAAAGGAAGAAGGGTAATTTCAGCAAGTGTAACATGTTCAAAGGCAGATAAAATACTCTGCTATAGCGTAAGTATGATAAATATCAAACAACAACCAAAACGCTCAGTGACCTCCCTGAGCCGATGCATACAGTCCTCCTTTTGAGAGCTGGGCTGCAGAGGACGGCATACACACGTGTCCCTCTGTATCAACCTACTTATGCCTATAGAAAGTGAGAAACAGGGAGGGACCACAGGGCTAAATCCTAGTACCATTTACAAGGTTGAGTAGGGGGAAAGATTGCAGACCGGTAGTTGATGAACAGGTAGATGCCCAAGGTCATCTGTAAAGAAGAATAAATACAACGTGAAGAATTTCAATCCAGGAGTAGGACCCCTGTCAGGCAACACTGACTACCTGGGGCTTAGCAGCAGGCTCCAACTTGCCATCTAAGGAGAAGTGGTCAGCTGAGTGTAGACTCGGCTGTAGCCTCACTCTGCCCCACCAGGATTAACTCTGTGCTCTCATAGGATGTGGGCAGACAACAGCGACTCCATGTTGGAAGCAAATCAGTCATCTGACTTCTCTTTAGCCCCAGTTCTACGTTGTCCTCCCATTTCTACCACATTCACAAGCCTACATGAAGAAAGCAAACTTCTGCTATTGGTTCAACTATCTTTGATATTCTCCCACAAGTTATAGGCCATGAAGCTCGTAGTCTTCTTGCCTGTTCTGCCTGGTTGCCTGTCATTTCTTGCTGAATCACATACCCATTCCCTATAGTATATATGCGCTGGGTCTGTGAAGTGTCAGTGCAGAGATCTACTTGCCTTGCAGCTGGCCACATCTATACTTTTGTCTTTAGTTTCCCTGTACATATCACCCCAAAATGAGGGCACTTATAAGACAGCATCATGAATGCCTTTCTACCAGCTATGGGCTCTTTGGGTGACAGTTACAGGGACCTGCATACATATGAGCAACGAATCCAGGCCCAGTCAGAAAACTGACACGTGCACACGCACACAGACACACACACATGAATTTTCACACATCCACTTGAATATTCATGGGCACAAACAAATGACCGGCAAACACTTGTAAAGTTCAAGTATCAGAGTTCAGAGTTAATCCTGGCGGGGCATTCACCCACGGTCACGGGCTGCTTTTTCTGCCACAGGGGCCGCGGGCAACATTGACAGTCCCTGGTGACCTCCTTCGTAACAGGGAGAGCCTCTTACCTTTGCCCCCAGGGCGCTGATGCAGGGCAGCTTCATCTTGCTCTAAGGCAACCAAAACGCAGCTGAGGACCCAGGCCAGAAACTGTTCCCTTCCCGGAGTGCATCCTGGGAAGGACCACTATCGTCATTTTCCCCAGTCTCTACTCAGAAGGGACAGGGAGAGGAGACGTGGTTTATCTGCACCCATCACTCGGAGTCCAGCCCAAGGGGTTTTCGCTTTACCAAGAGGATTCCCATCTGGCCTAGAGGCTCTACGCTCTGCAGGAACTGAGAGTTCCCTGTCCTGAGATTTTTACCCGAAGTATGGGGCTGTGCCCCTATGTCCATCCATCAGTGTGTGAACGCGTCCTGAGCTGGTCCAGGGACAATGGGCTGAGCACTGCGCAGTGCACTCAGGGTGAGCTAGGGTCCTGTCATCCTGTCACACGTGGCCTTCAAAGGATCTATCCTTCCAGTGGTCCTCTGGCTCTCCTTGAACCTACACTTGACACTGTCTCTTATCCAGAGATTCCCTGCACCCCATTTGGTCTGACCTGGAGACTGTGAGGTTCTGTTCTGCCCATCTGGCTCTGATGTGACTTTGTCCTTTCTGGACCTCTTGATGACACCCCAGGAATAACTAGCCTTCTGTCCTTTGGACTTTCTTCCTAGGCTGCAGAGAGCGTTTGACGGAGATGCCTGGGGCCATCTGGACAGTGAGACCCTCATCCCCAAACCTTTGAGACAGGGACACACTTGCCCATCAGGGTCGATGGCATCCACCCTTCAATGGAGAAGGGCTGTGATGGGCTCTTCCAGTGTCTGGACGCCACCAAATTCAGGCCCCCGAGGTCTTTATGGAATTAGCCTCCCTCAGCTTTTCAGAAGGTTTTTAAGCTGCCCAGATTCCTGTGGGAAACCAGAAACCTAATGACTCCCCGAATCTACTTAAATTTTAACTTACTGTGGCCAGTGGATCCACTTAGAGATCCCACTAACTGAACCTGAGGGGGTTCGTTGTGGGGAAAGGAGGATGTGTGGCCTCCAAAGCAGCCTCTGTGCTGATGGAGCCCAGGCCTCAGGCAGAGGATGAGCAGATCCAGAGTTCCAAGCTGTCAGGACAGGAAGGGGATTCGTTTCCTCCTGGTCCCCAGGAAGGAACATTTGAGCCTGAGGACTTGGTTCAGGAAACCTCCCGTGACATTCATTCCTTTGGGGAACACTTGGGGCCACGGTAGGGATGCTTCTAAAGGAGGGGACGGAGGGAAGCTCTGGAAGGTTGCTCACTGTTTTCAGGTCCCTGACTCATGGGGGTTGCTGTCACCCACAGGTCATTTCTAAGGGATTCAGTCATTGTTCCCTACTGCCCGGGGAAGAGTCCTCTCAGCCGACATCCAGATAAGGGATTCCACAGGTCTGGGGGTCCCCAGTGAGCATGAGTGCCTGAAACTTCAGACGGAGTTCACATAACCACCTTTAGGAACAACCCGCTTGTGGCCACGGATGTGGAACAAGGATGACCCTCCACCCGACCCGCAGGGCCCAGTCACGATGGATCCGCAAGTATAGGCTCTTCCCCATCTTGATGTGGCCTTATGGCCCGATTTTCATTGGAGGCAGGGAGACTGCGGATGTCAGGGTCTGAGTTCAGCTTGGGAGAGGACAGAGCTGAGAACATCTCCCGGGGTCACCCTGGGTCCTTTGGCTAGTGACCTTTCTTGGGACCTCAGGCCGCTTAGCTGTCACAGGGGCACATGCAAACACCCCACCACCAGTGAGTTTACATGAAGGTGACTGAGCTGACTGTACATAGGGTCAGCCCAGTGTAGTTATCCAGTGAGAACTCAGGGGTGACCGTTGGCATCCAAGGGAGGTCAGTGCCGCCCGCCTGAGACTGAATGTCCTGAAGCCACAGAGGGAAGGGAGAGGTCACACCCTCCACAGTGTAATCGGTCAGAGGGGCCGATATGCACCTCTCACCGAGAAAATAGTCCTCTTCGTGCAGCCACTCGAATACTAGTGTGTGTCTTCCAACTCCTCCACACACACTGGCAGATGGTTTCCAGGCACCGTGACATCACGAGGTGATGGCCTCCAAGCGCGGGGATGACAGGCTGAGTCACAGAGCCCAGCCTTTTAAAAACATTTAAAAACCATTCTACCTATTCATATTCAGAGCAGTCATTGCCAATCTACCTGGGCTTTCTCTGGTGCATCTCCACAGCATCACGGCCATTATCATCCTCCCATACAGACAGCCTATCACAAGGGTTTTCCACATTCCTAAGCATTGGATCTGCTTAGGGAACTTATAGATATGCCACCTTAAGTCTTGTATTCTAATTCTTTGGGTCTGTATCTTAAATCTCAAAGTGATGATTCCATATAAGGTTTAGAACTACCACTCTGATTCCTAACCTCTGTGGATTCTAGAATACTTACACTTTCTCATACTCTTTATCTTTGCTCAAGCCTCTCCTGCCTACAATCTAGCGATTTCCTATCTGTGAAACACATCCATCCTTTGAGGAGATGAGTTTTTGGTTCTACACCGATCATTAAAGTACAATTAATTATCTAGTGACAAAGCAATTCTCTTTCCTATTCTTTTTCGGACTTTCTAGTTACATAAAGGGAATGTTAAACTTGGTGCAAGTATGTCTTTTAAAATTTTCTAAGACTTGTTAGCTATGTTTTTCAATAACACAACAAAGAGCCTCAGCAGGTAAAATGTTTACTTTGAATTCAACAGCATCTTTACTTACTTTTTAAAGTTACCTTTTAATTATGGAAAGTGATGTTGAATTCCATCAGAGGAAGTGAAAAATTTTTAAGTATTTAAATAAAATATTTGTCAATTCAAGGGAAAATGAAGAAGGATGGAGATAATGCATACGTGGCAGAGAAGACTGAAGTCTGGAAAAGGTCGTAGTGGCTTTGGAGTAAAAAAGAGCTGCTCTCAAATTCTGGGTTCACTTTTAACAAGCAACCTAAGCTAATTCTGATCCTCAGCTTTCTCTTTTGTAAAGCAAGAATAATCATGATAGGTACTTGACAAATAAGTGAGATAACATGAATTAATCATAATGCAAATAATGAGATATCTATTTCACAACTAGGTTATCAATAAATATTTTTATTAATAAAATTATTTTAAAATAAATACTTAGGGGTCCTATTTCAAATGTTAACTGACAAATTTGTTTTATGTTGGAAGAACTTTCTTGCCATAAATGAACTCCAGAACCACAGACTTGTTTTACATTCAGGTAAATATAGAAGAAAATAAAACAGGTACCCCAAATTTTTGGTGAACCAAAGTTAGATTGGCATACTAAATGGAACTATTTCATGGTAAATATCCCATCTTGAAATTGTGTTGGCTTAAGTGGTGATGGTGCCTTAAAGGGAAAAGTTTGTTGCCCTGGAGAGCAAAAGATATGGGCGCAGATAAGCAGAGTTCTTAGTAGGCAAAATGTCTAGGCAATTCTAATGACCAGATTTGTGAGGCTGAACAGTAACTTTACCTCTCAGATCTTGGTTATTCATTTGCAAAATGAGACAGTTGTGTGAGACAATTTCTAAAATTACTTAAACTTTAACAATTTATGACTTTAATAAAAGTGTGTCTAATATAAGATCATTGTATTTCTAATATATTAGCGATTGACAATCTGAGGTAAAATTTAAAAATTTTACTTTAACACTGGAGTTATACATTACTATAAGACAAATTAGATTTCAGAGCAAAGAATATTGCAGGGATAATATTGATTTCATAAAAATAAGATATCAAATTGCTAAGAAGCCACAGTCATCCTTAATGCTTGTGCACCTAACAACAGTGCTTCAAAATACAAGAAGGAAAAACAGAAGTGGAAAGAGAAGTAAACATATCCATGAATATAGTCAAAATTTCAGCATCTTCTTTTAATAATCGATAGTATAGACAGAAAGCCATTAAAGCTATGGAAGATTTCAACCAAACTGTTAAGCAGATTGACCCAGTGAAATTTACAGAGCATTCAACCCAATAACTGCAGTTATGTTTTTCAAGTGCATGTGGTGCATTTAACAATCAACCATATTCTGAGTCATAAAAGAAACCTCAAGAATTAGACAGCTGCATTAGTGAAGTTTACCAGATGTTTATGGGAGAAATAGTACCAATTGCACAAAATCTCTTCCAGAAAATTAAAAATAGAATATTTTCTTGTTCTTTCTAATATTCCCCTGATGCAAAAATAAGTCTGACCACTACAATTAAAGAAAACAGACAAGTATCCCACATATTCTTCTGATTAAACACTCTCAGCAAATTAGAAATATAAAGTTATATTTAAAATTACAGCAAACAGAATGTTTAATAGTGAATTACAAAAAGCATTATTTCTAAGGTCAGAGATATTTACTCTGGAAATAATGATGTAACACTCTATTTTCAGGTGACATGATCATCTATGTATAAAATCCTATAGAATCTTTAAAAAGCTGTTAAGAACTAAAAAATGTTTTTTTGCAAGGTTGTAAGGTTTATATAAGATCAATATACAAACTCAATTGTCCTATAAACTGAAAAAAATCAGACAATCCAAAATTAAATTTAGGTAGCATTCAATATATAAAACCCTGAGGGATACCTCTGATAAAATGTGTGAAAGAATGACAGCTAAAATTATTTACTGAGCGAAATAAAAGGTCCGAATAAAGGGAGTAATGTATCACGTTCGAGGGTCAGGAGACTCAACACTGGTAAGATGACCTCATCTCTACAAAAAATAACAAAAAATTAGCCAGTCGTGGTAGCGCGCGCCTGTGGTTCCAGCT
>NW_007261789.1:5574-15145 GCF_000164805.1 Carlito syrichta | reverse complement strand
CCAGAAAATTAAAAGTAGAATATTTTCTTGTTCTTTCTAATATCCCTGATGCAAAAATAAGTCTGACACTACAATTAAAGGAAACAGACAAGTATCCCACATATTCTTCTGATTAAACACTCTCAGCAAATTAGAAATATAAAGTTATATTTAAAATTACAGCAAACAGAATGTTTAATAGTGAATTACAAAAAGCATTATTTCTAAGGTCAGATATTTACTCTGGAAATAATGATGTAACACTCTATTTTCAGGTGACATGATCATCTATGTATAAAATCCTATAGAATCTTTAAAAAGCTGTTAAGAACTAAAAAATGTTTTTTTGCAAGGTTGTAAGGTTTATATAAGATCAATATACAAACTCAAATGTCCTATAAACTGAAAAAAATCAGACAATCCAAAATTAAATTTAGGTAGCATTCAATATATAAAACCCTGAGGGATACCTCTGATAAAATGTGTGAAAGAATGACAGCTAAAATTATTTGCTGAAAGAAATAAAAGTTCTGAATAAAGGGAGTAATGTATCATGTTCAAGGGTCAGAAGACTCAACACTGATAAGATGACCTCATCTCTACAATAAATAAAAATATTAGCCGGTCGTGGAGGCGGGCGCCTGTGGTTTCAGCTACTTGGAAGGCTGAGGCAGAAGGATCGCTGGAGCCCTCAGTTCGAAACTGCGGTGGCCAGGAGCGTACCACTGCACTCCAGTCTGGGTGACAGAGAGACTCGAAATTTAAAAAAAAAAGAAAAGAAAATTCTACCTAAATCAGTCTACAGACCAATGTAGTCCCAATCAAAATTCCAGTGGACTTCATATTTGTCAAAATTGTTAAAATTATTTAAAAATTAATACGTAAGTGCAAAGAAAAAACTACAATAGCCAATACATCTTTGAAAAAGAATAAAATGACAAGGTTGACATTACCATTTTTCAAGAATTATTACAAGATTATAGTAATCAAAACACTGGAATATTGTTGTAAAGATGGAAAAATCCACCACTGTGACAGAACAGAGACAGTTTAGAAATAGGTCCATACATAAATACACAACTGATTTCAGATGAAGATTCAAAGATAATTCAGTGAAGAAAGGATCTTTTTACCAACAAATTTTGCTAGAGCAATTGCATACCTGTGTGCAAAACTAAACAACAAAAACCATCGATGCACACATACCTTACATCACAGAAAAATTAGCTCAAAATTGATCACAGACCTAAATGTAAGTCATAGAATCATAAAATGTTAAACACTTTTGCGATGTTTAATTATGCAAAGATTTCTAAGAGACAGCACCAAAAGTATGATCCATAAAAACAAAATGATCAAATATTTCTCACCAAAATTAAATACTTCTCTTTTTCAAAAAACGCTAAGAGAATCAAGTGTTACGCCTTAGACTAGAAGAAAATAGTTGAAACACTTATATCTGATAAAGTAGTTATATACAGAATATGTAAATAACCTTCAAAATTCAATAAGAAAAGCAATGTATTATTTTAACGGACAAAATATTTGAAAAAACATGTCACCAGGGACGACATATGGATGGAAAATAAACACAAGAAAAGATTCTGTGCACCAGTAGTCACTAGGGAAATACTAATTAAACCACCATGAAATACCACAATGCACATATTACAATGACTGAAATGAAAAAGATTGACCACACCAAGTATTGACAAGGATGTTGAGCATCTGAGACCCTTAAACATTTCTGGTAGAAACGAAAGGTAATACAACCTCTTTGGAATTCAAATGAACAGTTTTTTTAAAAGTTAAACTTCCATCTACCATATGATCCAGCTATTATACTCATAAGTAGTTACCCAAAAGAAATAAAGCAAATATCCATACAAAGACATAAAATTTCATAGTAGTTTTATTTGTAAAGCCACAAACCTGAAAAACCCCAATGTCCATCAAGAGATGAATGAACGAACAAACTGTGGTCTATCTATATAATGCAATACTGTGTAGCAATAAAAAAGTCCTATTGAACCTAAAAATAGTTATTTTGAGAGAGTGAAGCAAGACAAAAAGGAATATAAGCAGTGTATTTTAATTGATATGAGATCCCTGACATCTACAGTGATTGAAAGCCCATCAGTGGTTCCCTGGAACAAATCATGGAGGATCAGGGAAAGGTGGGCAAGAAGGATTGTAAAGTATCAGGAGAAAATGTTTGGAGATTAATATGTTAATTATGTTAATTGTGGTAACAATTTTACATGTGTGTGTATATATGCCAACAGTTAGATTGTGTACATTAAGTATATGCAGTCTATTGTGTATCAATTATACTTTAACAAAGCTGTTAAAAAAATAAAACCCTTTGTTATTTCTGGAAAAAGAAAGGCATAGGATAATATGAAGGCAAATTGATAAATGATAATCTTAATCTTAGCACCCAAAGCTGAAAGCTGAAACAATAGTTTTTTAACACCTGTATTTCTTCTTGAAATGCCTCAATCTCATTAATATAGTACTATTTGTTCACTCTTTTAATCAAAGTGTGTATATATGTATATATGTACATAAATAAAATATATATAAATATATTTAAGTAAAATACATATTCTTTTTACCCAATCTGACAGCAGTGGAATACTGTGACTTCTTATAAGTCACTGAAGAGATGTAAACAGCTGCAATTTAACATGGAAAAATTTCATCAAATAAGAAGTTAATGAGAAAGAATAAATATAATTGAATTAAATTGTGTGCAAGTATTGCAAATATAGTATACTGTTTCCAAATTTGTTCTAAATAATATTTGTAAAAACAACTTTCATGTGATCAATGGAAAATGTAGAGGTATATTAAATGGAAGGAAAAGAGGCTAATAAATATAATTCTTCCCAAGCTCAAAAACATCTGTGCATCTCTTTTTAAAAAAATTGTACATTTCTACTTCAATTCCTTGTCCACCCAGACTCTTGAAGTTAACCTATTTTTTTGTTGGTCTGCCATACCAACCACTTGGCATAGAGGAGTGGAAATGTGAAAATCTGCAATTATAAGTATAATAAGTTCTCACTTCATGTCTTCAATAAGTTCTTGGGAATTGCATTTAAGGTGCAATGATGTATAATGAAACCAGTTTTACCAGCTAATAGATATAAACAAGAGTTAAGTTCCTACAGCATATTTCTGGTCACAAAAACATCACTAAACTTCTAAATAGAGACCCAAAACACTTCTAATATTAAACATTAAAATAAATGTAATATGAATACATTTCATTAATAAAAAACAGGTAAGACAATTACTCACTTATTCCAATTCATGGTGTCAGATTGCTGACCCAAGAAACTCGGGGCCAAGATGGAAACCAATCCATTGCATCATATGGTGTACGCGTGCTCAACACACACACACACACACACACACACACACACACACACACACACAAAATTATGTCTAATTAGCCAATTAACCTGACTTGCACTTCTTTGAAGGGTGGGAGGAAACTGGACTACCCAGAGAAAACCCCTGCCGACATGAGAAGAATGTGCAAACTTCTCACAGAAAGTAGCCTTGGCTAAGAATCGTAAAAAAAAAAAATTCATCTGTTATAACAAAATAGCATTGAACAAAATGTTGTGATTCAAGGACCTGATGTGGAGGTCAGCCTCCAGTGTTAACTAGCTATTAGATCTTGTTCAAACCATTTATTCTCAGCTTCACTTTTCCTGTTGGAAAGTGAAAACATTAAGTCATCTCCAAGGATACTTCCAAGTCTGTGGTTTATTTCATTTGTCAAGTCTAGTCTGAAGTTATTTTTTATTAATGTTCTTAACCTCCAAAAAACCTCATTACTACTCCTCTGAGGCCTCAGTCAAGGCATCTCTTGTTAGAGCTACCCAAACTTCAGGTCTAAATAACAATATCCTGGTCCTTCCTGGAGAAAATCTCAACTACATTTCCTCTTGTCACAGGTTCATTCTTCTAAGGTAAGGGCATTCTTTAAGACAAAAACACCCTGACATTTTATTCTCTCTCGCTCTCTCTCATTTTTCTATCATTCTTTCATGCTAATTTTCCAAGATTTCTAAAATCACACAATCAAAAAGTTAAAGAAATAGTCTTGGATATTTCGGCATTTAATTATCGTTCAACTTTCAGATCACTTACCAAATACTACTTAGATATGTGGAAGACTTTAAGCCAAGTTATAGACAGCCTTGAGAAGATGAAAAATTGGCACAGGCAGAAAAAAACGTATACCAATGATATTGTATTGAATGTGAAAAAACAGAATTCCACAGGAAATGAGCCCAGAAGACAGCTGACAGAAGACTGAATAATACTATCCTCAGCTAATATGGTGATAAAGGAAAGATAAAGTATATATGCAGTTTTGGGGAGAATTTTGAAGTTCATTTCTCTTTTCCTGGCGTTCTTCAAGATGCAATTGAGCATAATCATGAATGGGAGTCCACAGTCTGCTGTATGACGCACATGTCAGCCATTGGATTGTGTCTCATGAAATGGCTAGACAACCAAGGTCTGGGAAGAAATAGACCTTTCCTGAGATACTAGCCTGTCCTGGAGTATTGAGAAAAGGATGGGCATGTTTGGTGATAGAAATATCTGGCCCAAAAGTCACTGCCCAAGAGCCAATTCTTACCAGAAAATATACTGTGAGGCTGGGGAGAGGTAATTCATGACACCAAAGATGCAACCAACCACAGCATGGTTCCTAGGAAATAAGACTTTCTTGGAGGGTATCATCTCTGATTCCTTGCTCTGGGATGGTTAGAAGTCAGTTGGAGACCATAGACATTGTTCCTCCACTATCAGGAAAATACAAACTCTAAAATACTAGCTTGATGCATAAATTTGTAGCATTTTTTTGGCACAGCAAAACTTTTGGTGTTGGGAGTTTATCATTTGGCATTTGGAGTGACAATATTGTGCTTACATTTTGCAGATTTGTAGAAAGTTGATGCTGCTTGAGGGTTAGAGAAGATTGAATGTCATGAGGAATAATGAACCCACTTCTCACATATTATTCTGTTTGAATTTAACAGAGTTGTAAAGGCAGCAGAGGCAGCTCAAAACATTTGAGCCGGGCTCGGTGGCTCAGCCTGTAATCCCGCGCCTTTGGGAGGCTGAGGTGAGTGGATTGCCTGAGCCTGCGGGTTCGAGACCCGCCTGGGCAACTTGGCGAGACCTCATCTCTACAATAAATCAAAAAAAAAATTAGCCGGTCGTGGTAGCGCGCGCCTGTAATTCCAGCTACTCGGAAGGCTGAGGCGGAAGGATCGCCGGAGCCCAGCAGGTCGAGGCTGCGGTGGCCGGGAGCGGCCACTGCTCTCCAGTCTGGGTGACAGAGTGAGACTCCAACTCAAAAAAAAAACAAAACAAACAAAAAAACATTTGTTTTGTGTACAGGGAGAAATGCCTTTGGGGAAAGCACGGCAAGAAAATGGTTTTGTCATTTCAAAGAGGGCCACTTTGACCTGAGTGAGCCTCCACGTTCAGGAAGACCGTTGGGCTTTGATGAAGATCATTTAAACATTTTAATCCAAGATGATCCACATCAGCCAACCCGAGAATTGGCAAATGTGATGAACTATACATTTGCATTCCATGGGCTAGCGAAAAATGCTATGAACTTATGCATTAACCCAATAGAATAGAATGTTTTGTTTTGTTGCTTTACAAGCGCTTTCACATAAGTTGAAGATGCTTACCTGGAATCATAACTAATAAGCATACGGAGTGAAGATGTACTCTTTTTAATATATTCTTTTCTAAATGCCCAATAAGTAGTAAATGTTCAATATATCCCTGAAAATAAAGAAAGGATGACACAGGACTTACTTGTGAGTTTACTGAATGGGTACTATCACATTACCTTTTCTTTATGTTTCAAAATGTTTCAGAAGTAATTCCCAGTGCACTAAAAATTATTTTTCTTTTTTCTCTTTAGATTTTATATAAGCTGGAATGTAATTTCTTTTTAAGTATAGGTTATCATTTGCTTTGTTTTATGTACCTTTATTAATGGTAGATAAGGTATTTTATGACAAATTTTTATAAAGGAAAAGTCATAAAGCTCTATGATTACATTTTTCATGCTAATGAATACATTTTAATGTTTCTTCAAAATATGTAGATCTAAACACATATAGTTGCCCCTGAATTAATGGATTAATGTTAACACATTTACTTCTACATTTTTCTGCATTTAAAAAGGTTATAATAACATTGTATACATAATGCATTTAACTTAATTTTGTGACTGATTTTCCATTATTTAGTCATACTGTAATTAATTCTTCTGATTTTGGGCATTCATTTTTTTTCTGTTTTTTTTTGTGAGTTGGAGTCTCACTCAGTCACCCAGACTGGAGTGCACTGACTGCTCCCGGCCACCGCAGCCTCGACCTGCTGGGCTCTGGCGATTCTTCCGCCTCAGCCTTCCAAGTAGCTGGAACTACAGGTGCGCGCTACCACGCCCGGCTAATTTTTTGATTTATTGTAGAGATGAGGGCTCACCAGTTGCCCAGGCGGGTCTCGAACCCCCAGGCTCAGGCAATCCACTCACCTCAGCGTCCCATGGCGCGGGATTACAGGCTGAGCCACCGAGCCCGGCTCTTTTTTTTTTTTTTCATTTTCTCCTTCTTTTGAATAAGAAGGGCATAAATATATGAACAATAAACACTTTCTATATTTCAACTTATTTCTTTATATTAAATCCCTATAAACATAAGTACTGAATTAAAAGTTATAAATCCTTTTAAAGCTTTTTATTTATGTTCCCAACTTTTTTTCCTGACCGGATTATATGAATTTGAATTCTAAAATGCAGTTCATCATCCTGAGTATATATTTTTTTCTTTTTTGATTAAATGACAATGGTTTTCTTACTAGGAAATTGATGCTGCCTTCTTCTAGAATAACAGTGATAACTCAGACATTCACAAAGAAAATAATTCTACAAGACTTCAGTTCATAGTAAGAGAATCACCATTTTGCAAATCTCTGGTCACGTATGAGTGAGGGGAACTGAAGCAAAGCATGATAAAAGCTCCAATCATTGCAACATATCCTAATCTTTCTTTGAGTAAATTACACAGACTATTGTGAACTTGCTGATGTAAACAACTATTTATAAAGGAGTTTTGATGACTTAAAGACTATAAAAAGAAACTTTGATGTCATTGTATTAAATGCATATTCACTTCTTCTAAAGCTATGATCTTTATTTAGTTTAATGAATCTAAATCTGCTGTGTAAACAGGACTCAGAACTTTTAAAACTTATTTTTTTTTAACTCATAGGATATTTAAAGTAAATGTATGCTTAGGGATTGAGCTAAACTGTGTGATTTGTCTTACGTTGAATAGAGCCCACCTCCATAAATTAATATATGTGAAAACATTTTCTCAGAATTCAGCTATTAAGCAAACAGACAGCACTACAGTTTCATTCAGGAACCATGTAAAAGTCCTTTATTTTACTGTTAAAGATGGTAACAGAATAAATGGCACATATTAAACATTAACGCATTTTTTACATTAAAGCATTTAAGTAAAAAATTTAATTAAAATTGCATCCTAGGGGAATTAATTATGAAGTGAAAACAATAATCAGTCAACAAACTTTTCTTTTAAAATGTTATCATCTTCAAGGATCTTCTGTATATCATGGGCATCTTTCTAATTTTTATAGCTACCTTTAAGAGCTTATTATGTATCGTGCACTGTCTTGGACTCTGGATATATTAATACTATGCCATGTAATCCTCAAAGTCATCTTATGGAAGACAATTATATTACCCCGATTTTACCAGTGAGAAAACAAATTTTCAAAGAGAATAAGTTCTCAAGGTAGTCTAATATTCAGACTCCTCACTCAACTCCTGCTTCCTCCCAGAAATCAAGATCACTCCCATGATAATACAGATTCATAAAGAAACCTGGCAGGTAGAGTTGTTCTTGATAAAATGACTCAGAATAGGCACTTATTGACTTACCTTGAAAATGCATCTATTCTTTCAGTTAGAAAGTCTCATTTTTTAGAAAATGTATGAAGCTTAAAACGAGAGAGAACAATTAAAAACTCTATTTTGCACAGCTTCTCTTAGTAGGCTTTAATGGTAGAGTTCTTATTTCATTTTTCTGTTTCTTCCCCACATTCAACCAGAAATCAATTTTTGCTGGTATTAATATCACTAGAAATTTGAAACATGCATTCCTTTTACTTTCATGAATAACCAAAGTCATATTAGCTACACTTCACACCTTTCAAAACCTCATACTGGATTCAGAGGTAGCTTTCCCTCTCAAGGTAACTGTTGTGAGACCCCGCCATTCAGCATTAGAAAAACAGTTAAAGGCTTCCATAAAATAAGAATCTGCAAAGGAGAAGTTTATAAATGCCCATTTTGAAACCCAAATTGGTTAACTTAAAATAAAAGCTTTACCCCCCACTAAAGCTTTGTGTATTTTGATGTGTTTGATTCTACTATGTTGAGATGCTTGAATGCAAACAAGGTACATATATCAATTCCTCAAACGTCCTCCAATCCTTCTTTCTTCAGGAAGAATGAATTGCTGTAGGAACTAAAAGATTAACTTTTGCTCATTTTTATTATAAAACATGGCCGAACTGACTTTGAAAGATGTTGCACACTTCTGCCTTTTTATCTTCTACTACGATTTCAGAGTCTGTCTTCTAAAGCTTTTATTAAAAGTATCCCAATTAAAAATCTGTGTGGGTAAAAAATGGCTTCCATTCACAGCAAGGAGTTTAAATATGAGGTAAAATGGGTAAATCAGTTCTTCCCTGGCTACTTGCCTTTTGCATCTCTTGATTTTGAAATTCATTTCTTTGTGAGCATAAGCTGGGTATTACAAGGTGTTGTCAAGTCTCTCATAGGGTTATTGTTCATGGTAGAAGGTGCTAGTTTTTGATCAATGTCTTCAGAGTCAAAGTTCAGAAAATAATAGCTGCACTTCAAAGCTAAGTACCGTAAGGCAGTTAACACTGGACTCTTTCAGCGGGCCCCAGGGAATGACCTAATTCTTATGATGAGTGTGACCATAATAAGTCATTTATGATGGTGTAGTAAGATTTGTGTGAAGACACATAATCTTGAAATTATTATCAAATAAGTCTCGGAGCCGGGCTCGGTGGCTCAACCTGCAATCCCGCGCCTTTGAGAGGCTGAGATGAGTGGATTGCCTGAGCTTGCGGGTTTGAGACCCGCCTGGCGGCGAGACCTCATCTCTACAATAAATAAAAGAAAATCAGCCGGGCGTGGTAGGGCATGCCTGTAATTCCGGCTACTCGGAAGGCTGAGGCGGAAGGGTCACCGGAGCCCAGCAGGTCGAGGCTGCGGCGGCCGGGAGCGGCCACTGCCCTCCAGTCTGGGCGACAGAGTGAGACTCCAACTCAAAAAAAAACAAAATGTGTATCAACTCAGCCTTTAGAAAGTTATCCTGGGGCCGGGCTTGGTGGCTCAGCCTGTAATCCCGCGCCTTTGGGAGACTGAGGTGAGTGGATTGCCTGAGCCCGCGGGTTCGAGACCCGCCTGGCAGCGAGA
>NW_007261789.1:0-5554 GCF_000164805.1 Carlito syrichta | reverse complement strand
GTTTTTGATATTTGCCAAACAGGATATATACACAATTGAATAAAAGTGTTTAGGAACTGGTTTCTGCTTAATACAAAATAAATTCTTGTAAAAGGTGTCCAAATACATAGTAATCTTTTCCACTTATGTCTGATTAAGATTTAAACTGAAGTTCTCATTTTGGGAGTAAGGGTTTTAAAGCTCAATCTGTATCTGCTAAAGGTAATGATTATAGTTCATTGATATGAGAAAAGAGGGAAATTTTGTTTAAATTACATCTATTAATCTTTTTATCTGAAACTTTGTACACTTTCCCCTTTCAGAACTTTAAGTAGAGCAACATTTATTTAAAACTGTTGTACCAATAAAAAAGTATTACCATGAAATTATTAGAATATTAGCAGAAAAAGACTATTGTACTCTTGACAAAATAATAGAAAGGGATTGCTTTACTGGTTTAATACTCAAAAGTTATGTTTGTTAAGCACCCTGTCAGAACAGTCATTATCAGTATTACAGATTTCTGTACTGTGTTAAGCTTTGCCTGTGCTTTGGAAGATTCATAGAACACACTTTCTTTTGGAATGTGTTTGATTGATAAAAAAGTTTAAACATTGTACCTCAATGTATAAATACAGTGATTTTGATTTTTTTCTTTAGGTGCTGCCAAAATAAAATACTCGTTTTTGCATTAAAAAAGAAGATAATGCAATTCCACTCATATATCCATACATGGGTCACCATTGGCACATGTACATGTGTGTATACATATATAAATAATTTATTAAAGAACCTATAAAATCACAGGTAGAAAATATACATTAAACAGTTAAATACCCTACAAGTTAAATGTATCATATGTTTCTTTAATACTGAGACACCATGGGGTGTATGAAGAAACTTAATAAGTTAATGGAAGTAGCAGCTGGGATCTATCAAGATATATATTCATTTTGCTTTTGAAATAGAAAAACAAAAAAAAGTGGATATATTCCACTTCTTCTCAGGTTTGAGTTGATCATATCAGCATGGGGTCAGCGCAAAGCATTAGGTGAATGTATCATTCTTCTCAGCATCTGATTTGAGAAACTCCCTTTTCATCGCACTTGTTTCTTTTCTAGTAAAGACAAAGATGTCTATCTCCTATAACTTTCAGAATTCTTCTCATTAAAAACTTAAAGCTTTCCCAAAATACCTGAATAGTGAATAGTGTAGTAAAGCGTGCAACAAACAAATGGAACCTGATAAATGACTTGAGCAGGACAGAAAGTCTTAATACGTCTCGCTTGATTTTATGGACTTGAGAGTAACATAGTAAATCACCCCCACTAAAACTTTATGTGATTCGGGGAAAGGCATTGGCTTTCCAGGCACTGGTTTTCTCTTCTGAAAAGAGTAGTTTTAGATGCTTATATAAAATTTCAGGCACTTTAAGAGTCTGATGGAAGTTATGAGAATCTGAACACATGCGCATCTGAACAAAATTGTACATATTGATTTCGAGGACCATAAAATTAAAGTTTCCTAAACCCTTCACTTTAAATTTCTATGATTCTATTCATACAAAATCACCTAATTTGTAAAGCATTTATGTAAAACCTAGACCAACTCTCTGAAATCTACTAAAACTGAAATTGAAACCAACACCCTGGGATTTTAGAGGTCAAAGTATCTTTAGTATTGGTTACTCTTTTCTGTTGCTAGATTATAATGAATAAGATCTATATGTGTGTTTTAACAAAAAAACCAATGATCTAAAAAGCATAAGATAGCATGTAAAAAGTATCACCAAGTCATTTTGGTTCAGTAATTTTTTTATATTCAGGGGATCCACATGCAGGTTCATTACATGGACATATTGTGTAGAGGTGGGAATTGCGTCTCAGGTGGCCCATTCCCCAGGTAATGAACATGGTGCCTCATAGGTAATTTCTGAACCCTAAAAAGACACTTCTCAAAAGAAGACACAGAAGCGTCCAAAAAACATATGAGAAAATGTTCAACATCCTCAATCATCAGAGAAATGCAAATTCAAACAACAATGAGATATCACGTCACTCCAGTCAGAATGGCTATTATTAGAAAGTCAAAGTAAAACAGATGTTGTTGTGCTTGTGGAGACAAGGGAATGGTCACGATGGGATTGTGAATAAGTTGATGTTGAATTCACTGTCTTCTGTTGTCATCTTCAAAATTCTTATTGAGAATGGCTATTACTAAGTCAAAAACCAGGAGAAGTGGCTGCAGTTGTGGAGAAAAGCGAACACTCATACTGTGGGAGTATAAACTGATTGAGCCTCTATGAAAAGCAGGTTGAAAATTTCTCAAAGAACTAAGAGTATATTTACCATAGACTCCAGCCATCTCATAACTGGAGCGTAAATCATTGTACCAGGAAGAAACCTGCATGCATATATTTACTGCAGCACAATTCACAACAGCAAAAACATGGAAACACCCAAGGTGCCCATCAATGGTTGACTGAATAAAGAAAATATGGTACATACACACCATAATATACTACACAGTGGTAAAAGAGGATAAAGTCATGTCTTTGGCAGCAATGTGGAAGCCATTATTCTGAGCAAATGAACACAAAAACAAAAACCCAAATACTGCATGTTCTCACTTATAAGTGAGAGCTGAACACTGGATCCGCATGGACATAAAGATGGGAAAGACAGACATTGAAGAGTCCTAAAAGAGGGAGGTGGAAGAGGAATAAGGGTTGAAAAGCTCCCTATTGGGTACCATGCTCACTATTTAGGTGATGGGTTCAACTAAGTTCAAGCCTTACCATCAGGCAATATACCCATGTAAAAAATCTGCATAAAACAGCCCTTGAGTCGAACATTTAAACATTAAAAAATATATCATTGTGTTGAGAAATGTTTCACAACTAAAGACACAAAACAAATGAATGTTTCTATTTGACAGTCACCACATGGCAAGTGTTAAACTCTTCAGAGGTCTTTCTACTTTTGATGCATCAATAATAAATTCAAAAGCATATTGCTTCAGTTCTAAATACAACATTCACATTGCAGTCAATAATGGATACAAGCATTTAAAATCTTAAAATTAGGAGAGTGAGGTCCCACAGTCTTTCAAATTCCAAGCTTCTCAGGGGTTCCCCAAAAGTTTCCTCTACCTGTAGAATTTTGAAAAATCAGCTGAATGGTATGAACTTTTAGACGTTAATTACTTCCAAATTATTAGTCTGTGTATCTTAAAAATATTTCCAATTTTATTTTTATCAGGGGTCATTTTCTACCCTTTCCAAATGCCGGCGCTCCTCTTGAATGAAATAAAGTTTGTCAACCTTCCCACGCTGACCAGATGAAGAAATGTGTCTTTAGATCAGTAGTTTGTGAGACTGTCAAGTTCTCCACAAAACTATGGGCGTTTTGCATTTCGATTTTGAGTATAAAGCAAGAGGAAAGATTATGATGGAAATTTGAAAACAGGGAGAATCTCTTTATCATCCCTTTAGTCTCTTGCTGTTGACCGAAACTTTGCCAGAAGCCACCAACATACTGTCTTGTTTCTTGCAAAGTTCCCCTTTAGTCCTCCTAATACTCCATTCGTTCTTACTTCCCTCCTTCACAATCACATCTCTGAAAGAGTTGTCTGCATATTTTACCTCCACTTCCTCATCTTAAATCAAATCACACTCACATCAAATAGATCTCGAATCCCTCTGCCCACCAACACTCATAAGGTCACCAATGCCTCCCATGCTGCTAGATCAAGACACTTTTTATCTTCACCTTGCTTGACATTCAATACAGTTGAGTTCAGAGTACATAAAATTCCCTTGTATTGACTTCCATGACACGATAACTTTATCATTTTTTCCTCCTACTTCTCAATATTGTTTGTTCACTTCTCCTGCTTTGCTTTATCATTTATAAATCTGTCATAGTTCAATTGTGTAAGGATTATTTCATGCCTATCTCCTCCCCTAAAAACAGGAAACAGAACAGTTTTGTTTCCCACTGTGTTCCCAATGCCTTGATCACCTAATAGATAATTAAATAACATGCGTAGTAAAATGAATGGAGAAGGTGTGGGAAAGATCAAGGTATGATCAAGGTATCAAGTTCTCATGAGCATCTGAGATCATTTTAAGAGGCTCGGAAAAAAATGGTCCATTTCACATCAGACTGCTTCACGTGTGTCTGAGGAAAACCCTATCACTGATTAATTATACACACTATGTTAATAAAGAAATATACTGCCAGGTACATGGAAAATTTTAGTAACATACTGTTAGTGACTAGGTAATAGCTAATTATGTAAGAACATATTTGTTGGCTGGACTTGGTGTAAAGTTCAAGGGTCACAGGTCATTGGCTCTAGGCCCTGCTGATTGGGCAGTGCTCTCTTGTGATGCGATCCATCACCTCGTGATGTCACGGGGCCTGGAAACCAACTGCCAGTGTGTGTGGAGGAGTTGGGAGACACACACTGCTCTTCGAGCGGCTCCAAGAAGAGGACGATTTTCTCGGTGAGAGGTGCATATTGGACCCTCTGACCGATTACATTGTGGTGAGTGTGGCCTCTCCCTTCCCTCTGTGGCTTCAGGACATTCAGTCCCAGGCGGGCGGCACCTCCCGTGGAAGCCAACGGTCACCCCTGAGTTCTCACTAGGTAACTACTCTGCGCTGATCCTATGTACAGTTCGCTCAGTCACCTTCATGTAAACTCACGGGTGGTGGGGTGTTTGGATGTGCCCATGAGACAGCTAAGAGGTCTGAGGTCCAAAGAAAGGTCACTAGCCAAAGGACCCAGGGTGACCCCGGGAGATGTTCTCAGTCTGTCCTCTCCCAAGCGGAACTCAGATCCTAACCTCCGCAGTCTACCTGCCTCCATTAAAATCTGGCCATAGCCGGGCTCGGTGGCTCAGGCTATAATCCTGCGCCTTTGGGAGGCTGAGGTGAGTGGATTGCCTGAGCCCACGGGTTTGAGACCCGCCTGGCAGACGAGACCTCATCTCTACAATAAAAATCAAAAACATTAGGCGGGCGTGGTAGCGCATGCACGCCTGTAATTCCGGCTACTTGGACGGCTGAGACGGAAGGATCGCCGGAGCTCAGCAGGTGGAGGCTGCGGTGGCCGGGAGCAACCACTGAATTCCAGTCTGGGGGACAGAGTGAGACTCCAACTAAAAAGAAAAAAATAAAATGAAATCTGGCCATAAGGCCACATCAAGATAGGGAAGAGCCTATACTGGAGGACACCGTGACAGCAACCTGCGGGTCGGGTGGAGGGTCATCCTTGTTCCACATCCGTGTCCACAAGCGGCTTGTTCCAAAAGGTGGTTATGTGAACTCCGACTGAAGTTTCAGGCACTCATGCTCATTGGGGCCCCCCAGATGTGTGGAATCCCTTCTCTGGATGTGGGGTGAGAGGCCTCTGCCCTGGGGCAGTAGGAGACAATGACTGAATCCCTTAGAAATGACGTGTGGGTGACAGCAACCTCAATGAGTCTGGGACCTGAAAATAGTGAGCCACCTTCCACAGCTTCCCTCTGTCCCCTCCTTTAGAAGCATCCCTCCCGTGGCCTCAAGTG
>NW_007261788.1:7130-16000 GCF_000164805.1 Carlito syrichta | reverse complement strand
AAATCGCTGGGGTGACAGGCATGAGTCCTAGCTCCCATCCTCCACACACCTCTTGGGGCCCCACCATGAGGCCCACTCCCTTCAGATGACCCGGGACCCTGGAGAAGACAGATTGGGTCATCCGTTGAGTCCAGACCTGGGGAGTGCCTGGCACAGGGGCGTGTCTCTGCTGTGGTGCAGACCCCTCCATCTGCCTCGATCCCCAGGGTGGACCTGTTCGCTCCTGCCAGGGTCCTCCTCAAGGAAAGGGAGGGCATAAAATCCTGGACTTTCAAACCATCAGGGTGCCTGGCCAGGTGACTCACACCTATCTTCTCAACACTCAGGAAAGCTGAGATGGGAAGATGGTCAGAGCCAGGGAGCTGAGACCAGGCTGGACACCATAGCAAGCCCCCACCTCGACCCCAAGCAAAACCCAAAATTAATTGGGTGAGGGCGGGCCTCGGTGGGAGGATCATCTCAGTCCCAGAGTACAAGACCAGGCAGCAAGACCAGGATTTCAACCAAATTGAAAGACTGTGTTAGCAGCAGTTTGGGAGGCCGAGGAAGAGAGTAAGGATCGAGTTGGGAAGTTTGAGAGCAGCCAGGGCTACCAAGTGAGGAAACAAAAAAGAGAATGGAAAAGATAGAAAGAAAGAAAGAAAGAAAGAAAGAAAGAAAGAAAGAAAGAAAGAAAGAAAGAAAGAAAGAAAGAAAATCTAAGTCAAAAAAGAAATCCGTTCTCCTGCAATTTTTTTGCCCTCAGTTTTTCCTCTCCTGCCACCCCCATATATGAGAATCCCCCTAGCTCAGCACCTTCCAGCCCCAACCCCCCAATGGCTACCCCCACTTCATTGCATTAGTTCCTGAGGCTTCCTGGATGGGTTCCTACCGAATCTCCTCTCTGAGTTGAGAAATGTGCCCCGGCAGGTCTACTATCCAACTTGGCAACAAGGAACTTCCACCTACTATCCAACTTGGCAACAAGGAACTTCCACCAAGAAAGGCCAGGGACACATCTCTCACCTGGGGATATTTCTTTCCCCCAATCCCATTTTTCCTGGCTTTAAAGCCAGTCTCCCTGTAACCACATCATGTGCAGTTGGGAATCTGTGTATGATTCTGATGTTTTTGGAGACAGGGTCTGGCTCTGTGTCCCATGCTGGGGACCTGGGACATGACCATCATTCATCACCAAGCTCAAAATCATGGCCTCCAGCACTCCTCCTGCCTCATCCTCTGGAGTGGTCCCGACAACCTATACCTCGAACCCAGACTCCCTGTTTGGATGGTTGTGGAGACGGGGTCTTCATGCGTGGCACAGGTGGGTCTTGTGCTCCTGGGCTCCAGCCATCCTCCTACCTCGGCATCCCAGAGCAATGGGATTTCAGTCGTGGGCCACCACGCCAGTCCTTGGGTGAGTGCAGGCCTTGGTGGGAAGATTGCCTCCAGCCCAGAGTTCAAGATCATGCAGGAACACCATCATGTTGACCAAATTGAAAACCTGTGTTCGCAGCAGTTTGGGAGGTGCAGGTCAAGAAGATGGACCAAGTTGGGTGGTTTGAGAGCAACCTGGGAAACCTAGCGAGGAAAGGAAAGAAAGAAAGAAAGAAAGAAAGAAAGAAAGAAAGAAAGAAAGAAAGAAAGAAAGAAAGAAAGAAAGAAAGAATGGAAGGAAGGAAGGAAGGAAGGAAGAAAGAAAGAAAAGAAAAGAAAAGAAAGAGGGAAATACATTCTCCTGCAAACTTTCTGCCCTCAGTAATTCCCCCCATCAGCCCCACATGTGAGGGTGACCCAAACTCGGCGACTCCAGCCCCAACCCCCACCAATGACTGCCCTCACTTTGGTGTGGGATTTCCCAAGGCCCCCTGGCTGGGTTCTTACCAGCTCTCCTCTCTGAGGTGAGAAATGTGCCCGAGGCAGGATAACCCTCTGACTTGGCAATGAGGAACTTCTGCCAAGAAAGGCCAGGGACACATCCCTCACCCAGGAACATTTCTTCCCACCCAATCCCATTTTACCTGGTTCTAAAGCCAGTCACCCCATGAACACACCATGTGCAGTTGAGAATCTGTGTATGATTCTGATGATTTTGGAGAGAGGGACTGGCTCTGTGATCCAGGCTGGGGCCTGGGGACACAACCGATGTTCACTGCCAGCCTCGATTTTGTGAGCTCTGGCAAGTCTCCCACCTCAGCCTCCAGAGTGGCACCATGACCCCAGACCCCCTGTTTGGATGGGGGCTGAGATAGGGTTTTCTTGCATGCCCTGGGCTGGCTTTGAGCTCTTGGGCTCCAGCCGTCCTCTCGCCTCTGCTTCCCAGAGTGCTGAGATTCCAGGCTGGTGACGCCACACCAGGCCTTCTGGTTTGATTTCGATGAATGATCATGGTCAGGTTCAGGTGCTCATCCTCATCATCCCAGCACTTTGGGAGGCAAAGGCCAGTGTCCATCTCCAGCCCACAGGCCAAGAACTGCCTGGGCAACTCAGCGAGACCTCATCTCTTACCTCCATCCCAAATGAGCTGGGCGTGGTGTTACACACCTGTCATTCCGGCTCCTCAAAATGCTGGGTGGGGAATTCTCACGGGAGCCTGGCTTGCTGAGGCTGTGTTGGCTGATAGTGAGCCACTGACCTCCAGCCTGGGTGATGGATTGAGAAACCATCTCTTAAAAAATGAAAGGAAAGAAAAGACATGTATTCATTTATGTATTGAGTTGGGATCATCGAGAACAGACAGAGATCATTGGGGAAGGAGGTCACATCCTTGGGCATAGTGTTCCCGAAATATGGAGAATTGGCAGACAATCGTGCTGTGACTTTGGGAGACTGAGGCAGGTTAACACTGGAGCCCGGGAGTTCAAGACCAGGTTGGGTCATGAAGCGAGACCTTGTCACTCCCCAGAAAGCATTCGAGTCACACGTGGTGGAGCCTGTGGTCCCAGCTACACGGGATACGGTGGCCTCCGTGCCAGGGTGTGTCTTTGCTTCACCCCCGCCGACAGCACATATGAGTCCAGGCCAGTCACCGTGGCTCACACCCATCAGACCAGTGCCCTTGGACTTTGAGGTGGGAGGCTGCCTGAGTCCCTGGGTCAGAGACCAGCCCTGGTGACATGGCCAGAACTCTTCTCAGTATGAGGTCCCTAAAATCAAGACAAGCATGGTGGACCCTGAGACCCAGCTGCTCGGAGACCAATGCTGGAGTACTGCCTAAGCCCGTCAGGTAGAGGCCCCAGGAGTCACAATCGTGTCACCGCACCACAGCCCTGCTGATGGAGACTCCAGTGACAAAACTTTTGCCTTCCACGTGTGTTACGACAGGCGTCCACAGCTCTCCAGGGAAACGTTCATGTGGGTGGTGGACGATGGTGTGGTAGGGAGAGGAAGGGGCCCTCTCCATGCTCGAAGGTGGCAGACTGGATGAGCAGAACCTGTCCTGGCCATGGCGTTGCCAGACCTCCATGATCGCTCTGTGCCCGATGGCCACCCTAGCCTGGGGCCGTCTTTTTTGTGAGCTCAAATGCATCTTTGCATTGTGCACGAGTGTGGAAGGTGGAAGCAGGCCTTCTAGGGTGCATGGCCAAAGGGACGGGACAGACGTTCCCGGTGACCGCCTTTGAAACCTCACATGAATGACAGGCCAGAAAGTGGATTTTCCTCTCCCATCCCTGAGGATGACTCCTCAGGCTGGGTGTCAGGGGTGATGGTGATGGCAGTGGTGATGATTATTATTATTTGGAGTTGGAATCTCACTCTGTCACCCAGGCTGGAGTGCAGGGACATGCTCACGGCCACCACCTACTGCACCTGCCATGCTCAGGCAATCCTCCAACCTTGGTCCCCTGAGTGGCTGGAACCACAGGCCTGTGCCACCACACCGGGCTAATTCTTCAATTTATTTTTGATGGTGACACAAGGTCTCACTCAGTGTCCCGGGCTGGTCTTGAACCCACAGGCTTAGGTCATCCAATTAGCTGGACCTATGAAGGGCCAGGATGCCAGGCTGAGTCCCCGAGCCCAGTCTGTGGTTGTGGGGACTGTGGTTGGTATTAGTATTCTGAGTCAGGGTCCCCCTCTGTCACACAGTCCAGAGGACAGGGCCTGCTCTTGGCCACCATGGCCTCGACTGACTAGGATCTGGTGATCTTCCCTCTGTGGTCTCACTAATGGCCATAATGACAGACATACACCACCATGCTCAGCTCATTTTGTTGATTTCTTGCAGAGATGATGTCTCAGCAAGGTGCCGAGGCTGGTCTTGAACCCATGGGGCTCAGGCCATCCTCTCCCAAAGTGCCAGGGTGACTGGTGTGACACCCCGTGACTGTCCTTCACACGCCTCACTGGCCTCCATAGTGAGGACCCCTCCATTCACACTATCTGGGAACCCAGGAAGGGCAGCCTGAGTGTCTGCTGAACTCACCCCGGAGGAGCACCTGGCACAGGGGCTTGCCTCTGCCAGGGAGCCCACCCCTCCACCTGACTCATTTCCCAAGGTGAACCCACTGGTTCCTCTCAGGGGCCACCTCGGGAAAAGGAGGGCATGACTCTCAAACCATTGGGGGGGCTGGGTCACTCATGCCTTTCTCCTCGGCCCTCAGAGATGTTGAGATGGGAAGATGACTGGAACCTGGGAGCTGAGACCAGTCTGGACACTATAAGAAGCCCCCACCTGGACCCCAAGAAAAACTCAGATAACATATGATGAGGTCAGGCCTCAGAGGGAGGATCGTCTCAGGCTCAGTATTCAAGAACAGTCAGGAAAACCAGGATGATGACCAGAAGGAAAGCCTGTGATTCCAGCAGTTTGGGAGGTCGAAGCCAATAGGAAGGACTGAGTTGGGCAGTTTGAGAGTAGCAAGGGTTACCTAGTGATGAAATAAACGTGAGAGAGAGAGGAAAAGAAAGAAGGAAGGAAATAAAGAAAGAAATCCATTCTCCTGCAATGCTTCTGCCCTGAGTTCTTCCCTCCCACCCCTCTCCCACATGTGAGGGTCCATCAAGCTCGGCACCTTCCATCCCCAAGCCCCAAATGGCTGCCACACTTTGGTGTGGGAGTTCCCAAGGCTCCCTGGCCAGGTTTCCTCTACCTCTTCTCTCCAAGGTTATAAATGTGCCCCAGGCAGATGACCCTCCAACTCGGCAACGAGGACGTTCTGACATAAATTCCAAGGACACATCCCTTCCCCAGGTGTATTTCTTCCCCATCTCAATTTTTCTGGCTCTAAACCCAGTCGCCCTGTGAACAAACCACGTGTAGTTGAGAATCTGTCTACGAATCTGATGTTTTTGGAGACAGGGTCTGGCTCTGTGGTCCAAGTTGGGGCTCGGAGACATGACTGTAATTCACCACCAGCCTCGAAACCATGGGCTCTGGCTATGCTCCCACCTCAGCCTCCAGAGTGGCTAGCATGATGGGCACCTCAACCCCAGAACTCCTGTTCAGACGGGTGCAGAAACAGGGTCTTCCTGCATTGCCTGGGCTGGCCTTCAGATCCTGGGTTGCAGCCATACTGCCGCCTTGGCCTCCCAGAGTGCTGGGATTACAGGTATGGGCTACCACACCATGCCCTCTGGCTCATTTTTGACAAAGGATTGAGGCCAGACTCAGGGGCTCAGTCTACTTATTTTGGGAGGCCGAGACCAGCGGCCAGTCCAAGACTGCAGGCCAAGAACCACCTGGGTACTTCGGTGAGACCTTGTCTCTACCCTCCATCCCAAATGAGTCAAGTGTTGTAGCATGTGCCTGTCCTTCCGGCTCCTCAGAAGGATAGGAAAAGGCTCACCAGAGACTGGTGGACCTAGGCTGTGGTGGCTGGCAGTGAGCCACTGCCCTCCAACCTGGGCAATGAAGTGAGACTTCGACTCACCAAAAAAAGGAAAAAATGAAAAAAAAGAATAGCATCCATTTGTGTGTGTAGTGAGGATCATCGTGAACTGACAGAGATCATTTGGGAAGGAGAACCTAGCCTTCAACCTAGAATTCCCGAAAGATGATGGATCAGCAGATAAGTTTTGGCTTTGAGAGGCCGAGGCGGTGGACTGCTGGAGTCTAGGAGCTTGAGACCAGCTTGTGCCATGTAGCGATACCTTGTCGCTCCTCAGAACAAAACCTCTGAAGCTGCGTGTTGTGGCAACTGCGGTCCTGGCTACATGGGTTGCGGTGGTCTCTGTCCCGGGGCATTCCTTGGTATCACCCCACCAACAGAAATCACCAGTCCAGGATGGCTTTCGTGGCTCACTGCCATCAGCCCCACACCCTGGGAGGCCAAGGTGTGAGGCTGCCTGAGCTCAGGGTTCAGAGACAAGCCTGGGTGATGTGGTCAGAACTCATCTTGGCATTAGGTCTCCAAAATCGAGTCAGTCATGGTGGTCCCTGGAGTCCCAGCTGCTCAGGGGCTGATATGGGAGGATTACCTGAGCCCCGCAGATTGAGGCCCCTGGAGCCACGTACATGCCACCATGCCCCAGCCAGTCTGACAGAGACTCCGGCTACAAAAATTACATCTCCCACATGCAACACGACGGGTGACCATGGTTCCCAGGGAAAGGTCCGTGTGGGCAGGTAACAATGGAGAGATTGGGAGAGGAAGGGGCCCTCCCTCCACCCAAAGGTCGCAGACAGGGTGACTGGAACCTGAACTGGCTGCGATGTTGCCTGTCTGCCTTGATAGTTGTGTGCCCAACAACTGCCCTAGCACAAGACCGTCTGTTCCATGAGATCACACACATATTGCTGTGGGGCACGGGTGTGGAGGGTTAGACAGGTCTTCTGGGTGCATGGGCAAAGGCGTGGGCCCTACATGCCCAGTGGCCACCTTTGAAACTTCCCATGAATGATAGGAAAGTGACCTTTCCTCTCCCATCCTGAGGGTGACACCTCGCACTGAGTGTCAGGGGTGATGGTGGTAGTGGTGCTCGTGATTATCATTATTTGGAGTCAGAATCCCTCTTAATCACCCAGTCCGAAGTTTAGGGGCATGGTCATGGCCACTATGAACTCCAGCTACCGGGCTAAGGCAATCCTCCTGCCTCAACTCCCTGAGTGGTTTGAACCACAGGCCTGTGCCACCACACCTGGCTAATCTTTGGATCTATTTTTGATGGTCGAGATGGGGTCTCACCCCACCTGTGTCCCGGGATGATGTCAAACCCGCAGTCTCAGGCCGTCCACTTGCCTGGGCCTACAAAGGGTTGGGATGCCAGTCTCAGCCCCTGAGCCCAGCGAGTGGTTGTGGTGGTGTTGCTGGCTGGTATTATTATTCTGAGTCAGAGTCCCACACTGTCGTCCAGGCCAGAAGGCAGTAGCCGGATTTTGGTCACCGCAGCCTCTACCGGCTCTGCTCTGGAGATCTCCCCACTGCAGCCTCCAGAGTGGTTGGAATGACAGGCATGTGCCACCACACTCGGCTCATTTTTTTGGTTTCTTGTAGAGATGAGGTCTTGCCAAGGTGACCGGGCTGGTCGCCTGGGGGCTCAGGCCATCCTCTTGTCTCAGCATCACAGAGCACTGGGATGACAGATGTGAGCCCCCACACCTGGCCTCCACACCCCTCTCTGGGCCCTGGCTTGAGGCCTGCTCCCTTCTGACCACCCGTGACTGTAGAGAGTGCAGCCGGAGTCCCCTCCAAGCCCCCCCCAGGGGGTAAGCTTGACCTAGGGGAGTGTCTCCACTAGGATGCCAACCCCTCTGCCCTACTCATTACCCAGGTTTGATCCACTCACTCCATCCAAGGACTGCCTTGGGGAAAGGGAGAGCGTGACTCTCAAACCTTCTGGGTGGGGGAAGGTCGGGCAACTCACTTCTGTCTCCTCGGCACACAGGCAAGCCAAGACAGGAAGATGGCCAGAGACTGGGAGCTCGAGACCTGGATGGAAAACTTAGCAAGCCCCCTCCATGACCCCAAGCAACTCCCAAAAATCTTATGTGAAGGCAGGCCTTGGTGGGAGGATCGCCTCCCCCCAGAGTTCAATACCAGGCAGGAAGACCAGGATGCTGAACGATGGAAAGCCTGTGATCCCAGCACATTGGGAGGCCCAGGACAAGAGGATGGCCCGAGTTGGGTGGTTTGAGAGCAGCCTGGGCAACCTAATTAAGGAAAGAAAAGAAAAGAAAGAAAGAAAGAAAGAAAGAAAGAAAGAAAGAAAGAAAGAAAGAAGAGAAAGATAGAAAGAAATAAATAAATCCCTTCTCCTCCAAACCTTTTGCCCTCAGTCCTTCACCACCTCATGGGAGAGTCCTATAAGCTTGACACCTTCCAGTCCCAACCCCCACTCAGTGGCTGCCTACGCTTTGGTGCAAGAGTTCCTGAGGCTCCCTGGCCGGGTTTCTGCTGGCTCTCCTTTACGAAGTAATAAATGTGCCCCAGGCAGGCCAACCCTCCTACTCGGCAACAAGGACTTCCACCAAGAAGTGCCAGGGGCACATCCCTCACCCAGGGACATTTCTTTCCCCCAATCCCATTTTACCTGACTCTAAAGTCAGTCACCCTGTGAACACAGCACATGCAGTTGAGAATCTGTGTATGATTCTGATGTTTTTGGAGACAGGTTCTGTCTCTGTGGCACAGGATGGGTCCCCAGGACATGACTGTCCTTCACCACCATCCTCGAAACTGTGGGCTCTGGTGATCCTCCAGCCTCAGCCTCTGGTGTGGCCCTGACGATGGGCACCTTGATCACAGACACCCTGTTTGGATGGGTGCAGAGTCAGGGTCTCTCTGCATGGTTCAGGCTGGTCTTTGGCTCCTGCTTTCCACCCAAACTCCCGTCTTGACCTCCGAGAATGTTGGGATTCCAGGCGTGGGACTCAGCGCCAGGCATTCTGGTTCATTTTTGATGGAGATCAAGTTGGACTCAGGCTAAGACTCGTCATCGCAGCATTTTGG
>NW_007261788.1:6787-7110 GCF_000164805.1 Carlito syrichta | reverse complement strand
GAGCCTGGAAGTTCGATACAAGCCTGGCTCATTTAGTGAGAGCTTATTACTACGAGGAACACACACACAGGAGTCGCGTGTGATAGCACCTGCAGTCCGGGACATAGGATGTGGTCGCCTTCATCCCGGGGCGTTCCTTTACATTGCCCCCACCGACTGAACATTTGAGCTCAAACTGGGCACCATGACACACGGCTCTCAGTCCCGCACCCTGGGAGACCAAGGCAGGAGGCAGCATGAGCTCAGGGGCCAGAAAACAGCCTGAGAAATATGGAAAGACTTCATTTCGGTGAGAGGTCTCCAAAATCGAGTTGGGCATGGTG
>NW_007261788.1:5288-6767 GCF_000164805.1 Carlito syrichta | reverse complement strand
CATTCTGGTTCATTTTTGATGAAAGATCAAGGCTGGACTCATGGGCCAAGACTCGTCATCGCAGCATTTTGGGAGGCTAAGACCAGTGATTGGCCCTAGCCCACAGTCCAAGATTTGCCCAGGCAACTTGGCGAGACCTCGTCTGTACCCTCCATCCCAAATAAGCCGGGTGTGGTGGCACATACTTTTCTTTCCAACTCCTCATAAGGCTGGGGAAAAGCTCGCTGGAACCCAGAAAGCCAAGGCTGTGGTGGTTGGGAGCAATCCACCACCCTCCAGCCTGGGCGGTAGAGTGAGACTGACTCAAAGAATAAAAGGAAAAAAGGGAAAAAAAAGAAGAGCATCCATTTGTGTGTGAATTGAACAGTGAATCGTGAACAGAGATCATTTGGGAAGGAGGACCCATCCTTTGGTCTAGAATTCCTGAAAGATGGAGTATCAACAGGAAATTGGGCTGTGGCTTTGGGAGGCCAAGGTGGTGGACCACTGGAGCCTGGAAGTTCGATACAAGCCTGGCTCATTTAGTGAGAGCTTATTGCTACGAGGAACGCACACACAGGAGTCGCGTGTGATAGCACCTGCAGTCCGGGACATAGGATGTGGTTGCCTTCATCCCAGGGCGTTCCTTTACATTGCCCCCACCGACTGAACATTTGAGCTCAAGCTGGGCACCATGACACACGGCTCTCAGTCCCGCACCCTGGGAGACCAAGGCAGGAGGCAGCGTGAGCCCAGGGGTCAGAAAACAGCCCGAGAAATCGGGGCCGTATATTCCGTTAGCTCACACGTGTGTTTTTCGTGGGGCATGAGTGTGGAGGCAGGCCTTGTGGGATGTGTGGCCAAAAGTGCAGGATGGATGTGCCCGGTGGCCACCTTTGAAACCTCCCACGAGTGACAGGCAGGATAGTGCCTTTTCCTCTCCCATCCCTGAGCATGACTTCTTGCGCTGGGTGTCAGGGGAGATAGTGGTGGCATTGGTGGTGATTATTATTATTTGAAGTAGGAATCCCACTTTAATGCCCAGGCCTGAGTGCAGGGGCACACTCAAGGCTACCAAGGACTCTACTTCCTGGGCTGAGGCGATCCACCCATCTTGGCCCCCAAGTGACTGGAACCACAGGCCTGCGCCACCACTGCTGGCTAATCTTTGGATTTATTTTTCATGGCCGAGATGATGTCTTGCCCAGTGTCCTGGGCTATTCTTGAGCCCACAGGCTCAGGTCATCCACTCGTTTTGGCCTGTGAAGGGCCAGGATGCCAGGCTGAACACCTGAGCCCAGCCTGTGGTTGTGGTGGTGGTGGTTGGTATTAATATTCTGAATTGAAGACCCACTCTTTCACCCAGACTGGAGCACAGGGGCCTGCTCTCTGCCACTGCGGCCTCCACCCTCTGGGTTTCAGTGAAACTCCTGCCGTGACCTCCAGGGTGGTAAGAACAACAGGTATGCACCACCACGCATGGCACATTTTTTTGACTTC
>NW_007261788.1:3033-5268 GCF_000164805.1 Carlito syrichta | reverse complement strand
CCCTGGACTCCCAGCTACTCAGGAACTGAGATGGGAAGACCGCCAGAGATATGCAGGTCAAGGCCCTGGGAGATATGGTCATGCTGCTGTGCCCCAGCCTGGCCGAGAGACTCAGGCAACAAAAAAGATGCTTCCCAGGTGCATCATGATGGGCATCCATGGCTCCCCAGGGAAAGGTCCGCGTGGGCGGGGGATAATGGTGTGATCAGGAGAGGAAGGGGCACAACCTTGCCCAATGGTGGCATACCAGGCCACTGAAACCTAGGCTGGACGTCGCATTCCCCACCACTTTGATCACTCTATGCCTGACAGCTGCCCTAAATCGGGGCCGTATATTCCGTTAGCTCACACGTGTGTTTTCCGTGGGGCACGAGTGTGGAGGCAGGCCTTGTGGGATGTGTGGCCAAAAGTGCAGGATGGATGTGCCCGGTGGCCACCTTCGAAACCACCCACGAGTGACAGGCAGGATACTGCCTTTTCCTCTCCCATCCCTGAGCGTGACTTCTCGCGCTGGGTGTCAGGGGAGATAGTGGTGGCATTGGTGGTGATTATTATTATTTGAAGTAGGAATCCCACTTTAATGCCCAGGCCTGAGTGCAGGGGCACGCTCAAGGCTACCAAGGACTCTACTTCCTGGACTGAGGCGATTTACTCATCTTGGCCCCCAAGTGACTGGAACCACAGGCCTGCGCCACCACACCTGGCTAATCTTTGGATTTATTTTTCATGACCGAGATGAGGTCTCGCCCAGTGTTCTGGGCTATTCTTGAACCCACAGGCTCAGGTCATCCACTCGTTTTGGCCTCTGAAGGGCCAGGATGCCAGGCTGAACACCTGAGCCCAGCCTGTGGTTGTGGTGGTGGTGGTTGGTATTAATATTCTGAATTGAAGACCCGCTCTGTCACCCAGACTGGAGAACAGGGGCCTGCTCTCTGCCACTGCGGCCTCCACCCTCTGGGTTTCAGTGAAACTCCTGCCATGACCTCCAGGGTGGTACGAACGACAGGTATGCACCACCACGCATGGCACATTTTTTTGACTTCTTGTAGAGATGAGGTCTTGCCAAGGTACCTGGACTGGTTTTGAATCAGGGAGCTCAGGTCAACCTTTCACCTATGTCTCCCAAAGAGCCAGGGTGACAGGCGTAAGCCCCCATGCCAGCCCTTCACACCACTCTCGGGGCCCCAAAGCAAGGCGGGCTCCCTTCAGATGACCTGGTACCATGGAGATCGAAGCCAGAGTCACACGCCAAGCCCACCCCAGGGGAAGGCCTGGTGCAGGGGCGTGTCTCCCCCGAGGCAGCCATACCTCCATCTGCCTCGAACCCCAGTGTGAACTTGCCGGTTCATCCCAGGGTCCGCCTAGGGGAAAGGGATTACATGACTCTCAAACTGTCTGGGGGTGGGCTGGCTGGGCTACTCACACCTGTCTCCTCGGCACTCGGGGAGGCTGAGACAGGAAATTGGCTGGAGTCTGAAAGCTGAGACCAGGCTGGACACCATAGCAAGCCCCCATCTTGACCCCAAGCTAAGCCAAGAAAACCTTGGGTGAGAGCAGGCATCGTCGGTAGGATCAAGTCTGGCCCAGAGTTCAAGACCAGGCAGGAAGACCAGAATGTCAACCAAATGTAAAACATGTGATTGCAGAAATTTTGGAGGCCCAGGCCGAGAATGTGGCCCAGGTTGTGTACTTTGAGAGCAGCCTGGGCAACCTAGTGAGGAATGAAAAGGAAAGAAAGAAAGAAAGAAAGAAAGAAAGAAAGAAAGAAAGAAAGAAAGAAAGAAAGAAAGATAGAAAGAAGGAAGAAAGGAAGGAAGGAAGGAAAGAAAGAAAGAAAGAAAGAAAGAAAGAAAGAAAGAAAGAAAGAAAGAAAGAAAGAAAGAAAGAAAGAAATCCATTCTCCTGCAAACTTTCCACCATCAGTCCTTCCCTCCCTGCCCTCCCCACATGTGAGGGTACCCAAGCACGGCACCTTCAGGACACAACCCTCCCAATGGCTACCACGGGTTTGTGTGGGAGTTCCACAGGCTCCCTGGCCAGATTCCTGCCCCTCTTCTCTCTGAGGTGAGAAATGTGCCCCAGGCAGGCCGACCCTCAGACTTGGAAACGAGGACCAATTGTCCCTCATCAGGGGACAATTCTTCCACATGAATCTCATTTTTTGTGACTCTAAGTCAGTTGCCCTGTGAACACACCATGCACAGATGAAAATATGTTTAGGTTTCTGATTTTTTG
>NW_007261788.1:0-2177 GCF_000164805.1 Carlito syrichta | reverse complement strand
CCCCCTGAGCCCCACAGGTCAAGGCCACGGGAGCCACAATTGTGCAGCTGTAGCGGCCAAAAATTGACTCCTATGTGTGTCACGAGGGCATCCACGGCTCCCCAGTGAATGGTCTGCGTGGGCAGGGGACAATGGAGTGATTGGGAGACGAAGGAGCCCTCCCCACACCTGATGGTGGCAGACTGGCCGACCAGAATCTGTGCTGGCCATGGCATTGTTGGACTGCTTTGATCTTTATGTGCCTGATGCCTGCCCTAACTCGGGGCCTTCTGTTCCCTGAGCTTACACACGTCTTTGCCGTGGGGCACGAGTATGAAGAGTGGAGGGTAGCCTTCTGGGATGTGTGGCTGAAGGCACAGGACAGACATTCCCGAAGGCCACCTTTGAAAACTCCCACAAACGACAGGCGGGATACTGCCAGTACTCTCCCATCCCTGAAGGTGACTCCTAGTGCTGAGTGCCAGGGGTGGTGGTGGTGGCGGTGCTAGTGATTGTTATTATCTGGAGTCAGACTCCCACTCTGTGGCCCAGGCCTGAGAGCAGGGACATGCTCACGGCCACCACAGACTCCACCTGCCAGGCTCAGTCATCCTTCTGCCTCAGCCCTCTGAGTGGCTGAAACCACAGGCCTGTGCCACCACGCCTGGCTAATAGTTGGATTTATTTTTGGTGTCTGAAATGAAGTCTTGCCCAGTGCCCAGGGCTGGTCTCAAACACATTAGCTCTGGGTGTCCATTCACCTCAGCTTCTGAAGGGCTGGGATGCCAGGCTGAGCACCTGAGCCTGGCCTGTGGTTGTGGTGGTTGTGGTTGGTATTATTATTCTGAGTCAGAGTCCAGCTCTGTTGCTCAGGGCAGAGTGCAAGGGCCCACTCTCAACCTCCACATACTGGGCTCCAGCCATCCTCCCACCATGGTCTCATGAGTGACCCAAATGACAGGCATGTGCCACCATGCTCAGCTCATTTGTTGGCTTCTTGTAGAGATGAGATATCACCAAGGTACCCAGGCTGGTATCGAACTCGGGGTCTTAGGTCATTCTCTCGCCACAGCCACCCAAAGCTCCAGGAAGACAGATGTGAGCCCCCTTGCCCAGCCTTCACACCCCACTCGGGGCCCCACATGTGGCTCTCTCCCTTCAGATGACCCAGGGCCCCCGAGAGGGCAGCCAGAGTCAGCTGCCAAGCCCTGCCCAGGGGAGCACCAGGCACAGGAGCGTGTCAACCCTGGGGAGTCCACCTCTGTGCCTGATTTGATTCCCAGTGTGGACCTGCTTGCTCCTCCCAGGGTCCACCTCAGACACAGGGAGGGCGTGATTCTCAAACCATGGGAGGGTAATTGGGTGACTCATGCCTGTTTCCTTGGCACTTGAGAAGGCCAAGACAGAATGATGGCAGTAGCCTGGGAGATGAGACCAGGCTGGACACCATAGCAAGCCTTCATCTCAACCCCTAACCAAACCCAGAAAACCTTCGTTGAGGGCAAACCTCAGCAGGTGGATCTCCTCAGCACCAGAGTTCAAGACCAGGCAGGAAGACCAGGATGTCAACCAAGCAGAAAGCCTATGATTTCAGCAGTTTAGGAGGCCCAGGCTGAGAGTATGGCCGGATTTGGTTGTTTTGAGAGCAGCCAGGGCTACGAAGTGATGAAACAAAAGAGAGAGAGAGGTAAAGAAAGAAAGAAAGAATGAATGAATGAATGAAAGAGTATCTTATTCAACAAAGATATCATTCTTCTGCACATCTTCTCCCCTCAGTCTTTCCCCCACACCCCTGCCTACGAGTGTCCCCCAAGTTTGGCACCTTTCAGTCCCAACCCCCACCCAATGGCTGCCACCACTTTGGTGCGGGAGTTTGCAAAGATACCTGGCCGGGTTCCTGCTGGCTCACCTCTCGGAGGTGAGAAACGTGCTCCAGGCAGGCTGGCCCTCCGTCCCAGCAATGAGAACCTTACTCCAAGAAAGGCTGTGGAAACATCCCTCACCTGGAGACATTTCTTTCCCCCAGTCCCAGTTTTTCTGGCTCTAAACCCAGTTGCTCATTGAATACACAATGCACAGTTGAGAATCTCTGTGCAATTCTTATGTTTTTGGAGACAGGGTCTGGCTCTTTGGCCAGTCTGAGGCCTAGGGACACCACCATCATTCACCACCAGCCTCGAAACGATGGGCTCCAGCAA